>NW_027526203.1:125977407-126217148 GCF_048455015.1 Haemaphysalis longicornis | reverse complement strand
AACGCTCCAGAAGTGTGACCAACTGGAGGAAAAGATGCAAAGAAAATAAATCCTTCCCTCCGAACTCTCCCACTTGTGTACATGCGGGCACCGCGCTCCACAGCAAGGCGCTTTGTGAGTGACCGGCGCTACAACGCGACCCCAGTCACCACTGAAGGAAGAGTGAATCAAGATGGGTCCCAAACGTCTTGTTCTTAGTTATTACTTTTGGTTGGAGAGGGCGATATTATTTCCTCAACTACTGGGAAAAGGTTGTTTCATCTAGGATCTACCTTGAGCTAGTCGACTGTACGACGACGTCAATGAAATCGTCACCAACACATCGGGATGGGCGCGATCGAACGGTTGTGAGCCAGCGTGTGGCGCTGATACACTCGGGCCCGTACGAATCTGATATTTTACTCAAGAGTTTTCTTTATCGCTTCGTAACCTCCTTCGATTCAGATTTCCTCCATTGGCTGGTGGCTGCTTCACTGGAAAGCCCGAACCTCACATTTTATACTTTATACTGTGTTCGTTTTCCGAAGACACCAATGTCAGTTAACTTATTTGCAAATGTGTGGTGGAATCTTTTTACAACGTACGAAAGGAAATGACAACATTGTCGCAGACAAACATCCACACGACTAGCCGTGCACTGGCCGCTTAGACGACTCATGTACGGCCAGTCGTCTCTTTCAACGCTAAATGTTCCCTTTCTATGTGCTTCCATTCTCAGTAATCACATAACCATAGAAATAAAGAGACCCGACAATGTATATTTCAAACGTACTAAAATTCTCACTTAGAGAAATTTCCAGCGGTTGCATGCTGCCCCAGAGGCTGCCTTTAGTGACAAACGGGCAGGCGCAGGCGGTTTTTCCTAATTTATGGGGCGGCCGTTTCTTTCACATTGTATACCACTTTTCCTGCACAATACTTGGAAATAGCTTTTTTTAAAGTCCGGCTGTTGTTTATTTGCTGGGACAACTTCTATTTCTCCCCCGGCCTTCTTTCACCAGGCTCCGCCTGTGGTCCTTAAAGCATAATTTGTTCAAGGTGTATTCAACTTCCTGGACACAGGAAAATTGATGCGAATGAAGCGACTATTTGTCTTGCATGTGTTGCCTTTAAACAGCCCTATCATTGCTGGCCACCCTCCTCCAGGCCCGTGGGACGTCTGCATGATTTAGTCGGCACAGCGGGCTGCAAAGCTTTCTGAACGGCTCTGGTAACCACCTTATAGTGTCATTTTCTGACGAGGCCCGAGACTCTCTCACACCTCCATTGCTCTTGCAGGCATCCATTCGCTTGGTATCAACTGTAAGATATGGTACTCTCACACTGCTGCATATCAGCCTTCACTTTTCCCCAACCCTACTTTGGTTTGGCGCATTACACCCTGTGCTGCCGCAGGTAGCTCTTGGCCACTCCTTTCTCGGCTGCTAATGGTGTTTTCGTGCTCACGAGTGACACACCATGATGCTCTTTACTGCTAGAATTTTTATCGATGCCTAATTCACTGAAAAGGTCGGTGTTGTGTATCAAGATCTGCACCAGAGTCGTCGTCTGGGGTTCTTAAACCAAGCTCGTGTAGCTATTATTGCCTAAATAACACACGGCTTCTTATCTTGCTGCTTACTTTTCTAATACTATATTGCCAGTTCTTTATAAATAACTACACATCAAGTATCCTGTGGCTTCATTTCGCATATTATGCATGCTTGCATTGACGTTTCGAAGCCCATGCATTAAGTAGCTGTAAAAAGTTTTCTTTTACATTGGTACCCAATTGAAAGACACAAAATTTGTCGAGACCACTCGCTGTTGTTGCGCGCTGAGAGCAATGCCGAGTGACAAGAGTGACAGAAATCGCTTTTGGTAGCTCCAGTCGCAAGTGTGAACCAGCCTTCATATGCTAACAATAGAAGACATTAATATTATCAATAATAACAATAACACTAGTTTTATTATTAATAATTGTTTTGTATATGTGAGGGGGAGACAAATTTTCTGGGCCCGGGTGCAAGTTTACCCAGCAACGCCACTGCTCAACTTCCATTGCCATCACTGCTGGAGAGAGAAAACTGACGAGTAAAACCTCATATCTGACTAATTTCAGTTTTAAGTTGTACTGGTACTTTTGTGCTGTTCAACAAGCAATAACTTATTTGCGGTAAGATTGCTGCAGGCAAGTCCTCAGTCACGCTAAACACAAAAGAAATGAACTTGAAAGCATTGCACATCATAAGATCTGTTCCTAAAAGTACCAGCTGAAGTACAATATTGTTCTTCGGCATGTGACAGCACACATCAAGGACATATTGGGTGAACTGTGCAGCATCTGTTGAATGCATGGCATTATACCAGCTTGAACGTGCCTTAGAAGGGATAATTTTAAAAACGGTAACTTGAGAGGGCCCACGAAAAAAAAATGCTTGGCACCAGGGCTAAGTGCAAATAGTTAATATTTCTCATTCACTACTTGAGGCCTGGATGTGTATTATTAAGGCTTGGTTCCTACGGCCGGTAACAAGAACAAAAAAAAACCTTTGTCCTGTGCGCAGCTCTACCTCCCACCGGGCTGCATGTCCTATTATCAGCTGGCTTAAGGTTTCAGACCAACAAAGTGATTAGCAGACAGATTATGGTAGTTACTACACCTTCGCAATGGTGAACATTACCTGCCTGCCTCACGACTCCGAACACAGAATTATACCTTCGCACAGGTTAACTCCGTTGTACTGGGAGAAAAACATAGCCCTGTGGTCTACGTAGAATTGGTCTACGTTTGCAGTGGCTAGCTTGGTTACGATGGGAGCGGTCATGCGCCATCCCAGTGCCCTCGTCTGGCCGGCGTTGCTGCCTCTCGCCATGGCACGTAGGCGGCGAAACGCCCAGCGGCCTCAACACAGCGCTCTAATAAAACACAGTGCAGAAGTTCGACGGGAACGCACTCATCACTGTCGTAAATCGAGGCGGCAGAACTGATGCAGAGCGCCCGTCGTCACCGTCGCCACGCACTACGCGAAAATTAGGCAGTCGCACACACTCAGCGTCCCGATCACACGCTGCTCACCACCGTAAGTGCTCTCCAGAAGTTCTTCGAGAGCACCTTCATCACAATCGTAAGCCAAACACATATGCACCGCTGCAACAGCAGGCCAAAATCACAACGAGAAGAGCGCAGCGAAATGACCGCGCAACAGCTGCCATTTTTCTTGAACCATGACGTCACATCCGGCAAAAAAAAAGTCGCTTTCTTTGTTTTTTGATGTCTAGTTCCTGAACGTCAGGTCATAGCGACACGAAACATTGTTTGCACCAGTTCGAGTCTGCGTCCTCAAAAATATAAGAAGCATTGGCGCAGAACATCGACTGCCGAAAGCGCTTTATTATAAGCGTCGGACGGATTTCACTCGCGACATCACCGGGAACGTTGGCGAGCTCTTCCCACCGTTCACCGATGCTGCTGTCTTGGTCCGAACTCCCTGACTGGGCGGGTTCCATCGCGAGTGCCGCGCATCGGAAACAGTTACGGAAAGTATTGGGCGTCACGTCGCTCCGTGCGAGGCCCAATGTGTCACTCGCGGCTCTTGCTTCGTGGTCGCGGCCAATCCACATCTCAATCGTTGCTCGAGATCATGCGTTTCGGTGGCCATTCTAGGCGCCCATATCGGATGTGAATTTCGTTATATGGAATATGTTTCCCATGTATTTCCGTAACTGAAATATTTTTGTTCGATATATAGCATAATTCGCTCTATCCGGGTTCGTTATATCCGGGTATGACTGTAAATAGTCCGAGCGCGGAGAGGAGGAGCGCCCGAGCTCTCTCTTTCCGCCCGAGAGAGTTACGCGATGCGAGCGCCCTCACCCGACCGCGCACACTCCTGCTCTCCCTTACCCTCCGCTGCTCCGCGATGCGAGCGCCCTCACACGCCCGCGCGCGCTCCTCCTCTCCTTACCCTCCGCCGCTCACCTCCTGCTCCGGTTGCTAGGCGCACCACATCCGTTGCTAGGGCGCGCGCAGGAGCGGAGAGATAACACCTGCGCGGACGCCGGCCAACGTACGCAAAACAACCCCCGACTAAGAAATGCATTCGCATTTAAAAAAAACGGATAAAGCAGGCTATCATGAGGCGTTTTCAGCACCCGGAAAAGATCGGCGCGCACGTCGGCCGTGCCGGCGTGCCCGCAAACACGCCGGCGCGCCTGCCCGCACGGCACTGCAAGCGGCTCGAACCGGCCCACCACGGCAGCAACAGCTTATCGCGGCTCTTCGAAATCAATATGATCGCGGAAAAGAACCTCCACATACGAGAAAGTGGATGTTAGTGCAGTGAAAAATTCTGCTATGGATTGTAATTCGCAGTTGTAGAGATAGCGGCGGTCCAATATCCACAGCGATGCTAAGCCTAAAGATCCCAACACCGAGCAGACGTGAGCAAACCAAGCCGGTTGCGAGCTGTTGGGGTAGCCCCTGTCCTCGCCTCACGCGAGTGCGTTGCGTTTAGGTCTGAAGCGACTGCTTTAAATTTCCATTTGTCTGCACTGCTTCTCCTTTGTTTTTTATCGTGAAGTTAAAAGTGTGGTAATTTATTTTTGTTACGTTCACAACCAAGTGACCGCGGTCACCACACTTGGAATTTCGCGTGTAACAGCCAAAACCGCCCTTTGTGATAAGCGCGGTTAAAGTTTAGCAACCGCAGTTAAACTTAACTGCAGTTACTTCCGCCGTGTAACTGGGTATCATACGCGTTCAACTACCAGTGTACCGGGTCCGTTGGCGCAGTTTTTTAACTAAAGTAATCGCCAAACTCCTTTTAGGTGTTGGATAGGAGGACTTTATCAACCGATTCACACGTTGTCCTTACGATTAGAAGAAACAGTGCGCAACAAAAACATTTTTAACATGGTTAATAGAAAAAAAATCAAGTGCTTTCTCTCGAGCGAAACTCAGATTTTAATAGCTGTAATTTCTTAGGTACATAAAATAAAAATGCTTTCGCTTCAGCCCCCTCCCTCCCCCCTCTGCCCCCCTTCCCACACACACACCCCTGAAATGATAGTTCCGACGCTGTGTCGAATAGCTTCGACCTGTATCTACACATTGCGCCTCCGTTCGTTCATGTCACCAAGTACGAAAGAGTTTACGAAGAGGGAGAACTGCGCTGCCGGTTCCCCTTCCTTCTCCTGCAGTATACTGACTGGGCGACAACCTCTCGCTAGTACCGAGTTTAATTTAAGGTCGTGCTTGGAAATCCTCGTGAAAGGGCCGTTTTTCGATAATGATGCCGATGCTGGACGCCGGCTTATTCGCTGAAGCTCGCGCCCTTGAAGGCCTTGTGATATAGCACGGCTCGTGCAATGGAATGCCCCCGAAAGTTTAGGGACGCCGGATGCCGGTTTGTTCCCTGAATGGCCATTCAAGTCTTTATCCTTTAAAAAGAAGTCACGAATAAAGAAGCCCTTTTGGCTGGCGTGTTCTCTTATGCCACCACAGGAATGTAAGACTGGCGAAACAGAGAAACGGCGGAAAAATCAATGCATTAGCAGAGCATTGTCGCCATTTCTGTAGGTATTTATGGCAATTATGGTGCACTTTACCGATGTAATAGTAACTCCTAATGTACCAGACGAGAACAACGCCAGCAGTGCTCATAGTACGTAAAAAAATAATGGCACAACAGGTAAACGCGTTCATATCAGCTTTCATTCGGCATCATGCAGGGATGGATGCCTCCCGTATGACGCGATGCCAGGGCACCAGCCGCAGCATCAGCCCGCCTCAGAGCCAAGTCCCAATGGAGTTGAAAAACTGAAACTGAAAAAAACCGGCTGAGAAGTTTGATTAATCTAAATAAGGGGACAAATTATGTTCAAAACCCCGGCACTCGTATAGATCTTCATGTGCTCATGTGAGGAACGAAAACCTTTCAGAAGTGTAGGCCGCACAAAAATACAGCTGATGTCTACAAGGACCCCAAGAAAGGCGATGCCTTCTCCAGACCAAAACAATCCTGCTTGTGACCTTCTAAATGCAATCAAAAATGAGATATAGGTGCTCGTGCGAGACGTAAAAAAATTTGTCGCCGTTGAGGAACTAAACTTTTAAACACGAAAACTAACTACGACAACGATGTATAATGCCGCACCCTGGCGCTTGGGTACCTTATTTTGTGCGGTCAAGCAGGGGGTGCGGCGATCGAATGGCAGAGACCTCACAATCCAAGTGGGCGGGGTGCCATATACTCCACAAGCGAATCGTCTATTGCAAGACCACTATCATCGTACTAAATCCGGGTTCCTTGGAAATTCACGAAACCCTTTTCTAATAAGGCTGATAAGTTAGGCCTGTTTGGGGAAGCCTATTTCTTGAAGCCACCTGCATTCTCCAATTCACAATTAATTTGCGCAACGATTGATGAGCGGCAGAGGGGGGGACGACGCGGGATTGTGACTTCCGAATTCGTCCGGCTTTGAGGGCTGACGTTGCCTACCGCTACCGGAGCTTTACGTACAATGAGTGTGACGTTGCTTGGATAGAAATGATATTGAAGGGTAAAACAGCGTTAGGCATAAGCATAGTACGTTAGACCTAACGTCACGCTTTTGGTCCTAACGTCTCCAAGCGCTGCCGCAGCTTTAATTAGAATAAGTGTTACGTTGGTTGCCTCGTCATAAGAATAAACGTGAAGGCTAACCTAGCGCTATCCTGGATGGGGCCATGCAGACAAAATACAAGTTTGTTTTATTCAAAAGATTTCGTGTTTTACAGTGCCCTCAGCGGTTGTCTGGCAAGAAGCGATGCTTTATTTATCGAGAAATTAATCAATTTAAGTTAAAATTTTGATGCTACCGCCAAATCGGGTGTTTTCGCGACGTCTGCAATGCCATCACAACAATTGCAATGCAGTCGATTGCGGAGCCTAATTTGCCCTTAATAAACCTAGATGGCGCCACCATATCGCGAAGGGTCATTTTTTGCCTTTGCTTTGTTTTTGACCGTATTTGTACCTGGCTTGTCCTTGTTAAGGTAGTAAGTAATCGTTTCGTGACACACGGTGTTCGCATGACAAATATGGTCACGTAAGACACCATCGCTTACGCCAATCGGCCAGTGTCGTCTGAGACAACCCCAAAGCGCCGCAGGGCAGTGCAGCTAAAACGAGCATAGTGCGCGCAGTACCAACAGCAGTACGCATGTTTACGTGCACTTTCGTAACTTCCACTGTATACCCCATAATTCTTACTGCTGTAAAAAGAATGTCCCCTAATTTAAGTGCACATAGCTGGTTCGGCATGCTTGTAAGCCCTGCCTAATTTGCCTTTCTTTTGGCGGCCTCAGCCCATTGCACGGCCGGGCATACGACATCATAGGTTCTGTTGCGGGAAATGAGCTAGTGGGTCGCATGGACATTCCCCTTTTTTCCTATTTATATAACTTATTTGACCAAAGTTCACGTTAAAAGTGGTGTCAGTATGATTCTAACGGGGCAATCTTTCGAATGACCCAAACTTGTGTTTTGTCCGCATCGCCCCTTTAAGCAGAAAACGGTTGAACAAACGTCACGCTTTGAGGCTTAACGTCGCCAATCGCTACCGCAGTTCCACGGACAATGAGTGTGGCGTTTCTTGCGTCGTCTAGTTCGAGGGCTGAAAAAGTTATGTTTGAAAATAAGACGTAAAAGCTAATGGCAGACTTTCAGGACTACCGCAGTTCCATGAACAATGAGTGTGGCGTTGCTTGCGTCGTCTAGCTCGAGGACTGAAAAAGTTATGCTTAAACATAAGATGTAAAAGGTAATGGCAAACTTTCAGGACTAACGTCGCCAACTGCCACCGAAGCGGCAGGGTCATGTTGCTTGCCTCGTCGTAAGGATACGCTTGATGGATAAAATATGTTTATGCTCCAGAATAAGACCTTAAACTAACGTCATGCTTTAAGAGCTCTCGTCCCCAACCACTACCGCAGATCCACGTATGATGAGTGTGGCGCTGCTTGCCTCGTCATCGGAGTAAACTTGAAGGTAGGTTGTACTACCAGGCCAATGTTACCTTCTCTAGTTTCGGTTCTATTATTGCGCTCCTAGAGGTATTGTTCCTGAAGAAACACTCATCCTCTCTTTTTTTTTTCGTTCCGCTTTTCCCCGGCGGTACTGGCAGCGGGCATGCGCGAAAGCGAAAACGGCGCATGCGCCAAAACGGTCACTGAAGCTGCTGCTGCCGCACGGAGAGGCCGCGATGCCGACGCGCGTGTCATGTAGTGGGAGTTCTCTCATGTGTGCGCTGTGGGACATTATGGCGCTGCAAAAGGGACGCCACAAACACCAGGATACATCGCAACACGAAGTATGAGTGTTAGCGAAAGGCGAGAACCTTGTCCGTATGCTGTGAAGCTGAGCCGATGGTTAGGACTGGTGTCTTGCGTGTGCTCTGCTTGTTGACAGACAACTTTGTCTGTGTTGTATAGCGCATCAGTGTTTCTCGCCGCACGTCGCGTTCACGCACGTAACGTAAATAAAGTGTTCAAGTGATATTCGAGCTGGCGTCGTTACTGTCCAAGCGGCGTACGCCGGGCAGCGGAGCTGCTCTGACTGCGCGCTGGTCGCAGCGAAGCGGAGGTTGCCGCGTGGGAATAGGGGGCCGGTGAGGGGTGGGAGAATCCAACCTGCATGAGAGGGCCAGAGCATCACCTCTCCCCCACGCAAGCGGCGCACCCTCACATTGTTGGCACGACAATTATAGAGCCTTCATTGCAAACATGGCGGCGACGTTAATTGTTATGGCAGTAATAACGCAATATAGTTTCTCCAGGCTCACCAGGGGAGAATATGGCGCCAGTACCGGAATTAGCACGGACGCTGCGGGTTGAAGGCTAAGAGAGCGCCTCCGGGTGCTACTTTATTTTAACATCGGGTTCAGGGTAGTGGGTGGCGGGAGCCCAAAGGGCACTCGCTTCGTTCAGGGTTCTGGCCGTGGCAGTCTGTTCTGTAGCCACGCCAGTACAGCAAAACCTCGTTACAAGAGACACTCAGGGGACCCAAGAATCATGTCTCTTGTAACCAAGGTCTCTTGTATGCAATGCTGCTAACATGACAAACATAGCAAAATCAACCAAACCGTCTTCATTCGAATGTCTCTTATAACCAAGTGTCTCTTGTAACAGTGTCTCTTGTAACGAGGTTTTACTGTACTCCCTAGAGCCTGCTCCCAGTGAGAAGGGGAGAGCTGACCTAGCGTTAGGTTTAAGCATAAGACGGTAGGCCTAACGTCACGCTCTGACGGCGAACGTGGCCAACCGCCACGGCAGCTCCACGTACGATGACAGTGATGTTGCTTGACTCGTCGTATAAACCTCAAGGCTAAAATAGCTTCAGGCTTAAAGGAGCCATGAAGAAAAAATACAAGTTGGGTTTATTAGAAAGACTGCTTAGTCCCGATAACAATGATACCGAAATCATCGCAATCTTCGAACAAATATTGGAGATATGAAAGAAAACGTGTGAAGCAGTCGCGACCCCCTGGCCAATGTCCCGCAACTTTTCTATGACGTAACAGAACCTTGTTTGTGCGATTGGCGGCCGCCTAACTGACCTGTCGCGACGACACATGACTGGAAGTCTGTAATGGGGCCTCTGGTTCCATTTGACCGCATCACTTGAATGCTAACGTGCAGTTAACGTACTGAAAAATATGTTTTATTGTTGGCCCGTATCACGTCATTCTTGCTCATAACACGTCACTGCGGCGCAAAATTTGAAAGTTTTTAAGTTCTTGCTTTTTTTTCTTTAAAAAAACATCTTTTGTGGCTGTAATGGAGCTGAGTGAGATACTGAATCCTAGTTCTTTCAAATTAAACGAAGTTGTATTTTCTCTTCATGACTCCTTTAAGCACAACACGTTAAAGTAACTTAGTTTTTGAGAACTAACGCCGCCGACTGCTAGGGCAGCTCCACGTACAATGAGTGTTGCGCTGCTTGCTTCGATTACCTAGGGATAAACTTCAAGGTTATAAAACAGCGTTATGCTTGAAGGGGCCAAGAAGACATTCGAATCCATTCTTGCCTCCGCCAACCGCTCAATGGGTTTTTTAAAGCACAGACTAAAACATGCTCCATCTAACCTCCGCAAACTTGCATACACAACTGTCATCAGACCTAAAATTGAGTATGCATCTGCCATTTGGGACCCTGACAAAGCATACTTAGTTGACAAAATTGAATCCCTTCAAAATCGTGCCGTTCGTTTCATCTTTTCCGATTATTCACGCCATACCAGCGTCACGGCTCTAAAACTTCGCGCATCTTTGCCCATCCTATCAGATCGGCGTAAACGGTCACGTTTATCATTGTTTCATAAACTGTACCAGCACTCTTCTCTTCATCCTGATTTCTTTTCATCGACACCGACCATCTTTCCCCGACGGGACCATGCCTTAAAAGTGACACGTGTGAAATGCCACACTTCCAAATCTTCACAATCCTTCATACCTCGCACAATTGTGGATTGGAATGCCCTACCATCTCACATTGCAAATCTTACAGATCCGACCAAATTCCAAGTACTTTTACACACTTACTTCGTATGTAAACTTTACTAAAAAGTGTTTTTATAGGTTCTAGAGTTCTTTAAAGATTTTTTGTTTGTTTTCCTTGTTTCTTGCTTTCTTTTTCTTTCTTTTTCTTTTTTGCCTCACACCCACTTGTATTTATTTGTTTGCCTATTAACGTGCTGCTAGTACTCTTTTTTTCGTTCTCAATGTATCCTGCCCCTAGTGAGGGCCTTTAGGGGTATTTTTGAATAAAATAAGAATAAAAAAAGAAAGGTTTGCCTCCTTAGAATAATTTGCGTGGCACACATTTTAACGCAAAGTTCCCAAACATGTAATGAGCTGTGTAATGATGAAAACGGAGAATAGCGCCATGCGACTGACTAGCGGTTTTTCCGTGCTGAACCTATTGACGTACGATGTAGCGATTGGCTGAGGACGAAGAAATCCAACGCAAATTCAATATGTTCAACTGCGATTGTAATATTTCAGAACGAGCTTTTGGCGCTTAAATGTAATGCACATTCGTTTTGTAGCTGCGAAAAGTATTCTCCAAGCAACGGAATTTACGAACGAAGACGTAAAACTGGAAGCGCTACTGATTACGGCGCACACTATTCTGGCCCCGCTGCACAGCCGTCGCGGGTGTTGGGCTTGTCTGACACGACACTGGCCAAGTAGTATAAGCGACACTGCCCCTTACTTGACCTTTCCTGTCGAGTCGCACACAATATTTTACTACGCGATTACTATCAACTGTAACAATAAGACAGATACAAGCCTAGTCAGAAAAAAAAAAAAAAACGTGTGCGGACAGTCGCCCTTCAGTATCGTTCCGCCATATATGGAAGTAAATGGTAATATGGCTAAAAAAATGGCGGGAGCTCGCACTAACGCGTAACTTCAAGGACTTCAAAGTAAGACTTCAAGGTTTACTTCAAGGTAGGCTGCACGCAACCTTCACGATCATCGCGCCGGTTTAGGTCCATGATTGCAGCCGATTTGCTTCTTCGCTGCCGCAACGACCTCCATCATTCTTGCTGTAGTTTTGAGGTTTTTTTTATTTTTTTGGAACTGATAATTATTGGACATGACCTTGGAGGGGCGTCCGCTCTGACGTGTCTTGCGCGTTCCCAGCAAGTGCTGGCATGATTACGGCGAACGCTGGAGATTTTTTCTGGAGAATCTTGGGCAATTTTCCTAAGTGAGTATGCTCGGCTTGACAAACGTTCGCAGGGGACGCTGGGCGGTCGCCGCGAGGCCCGCGCTGACGTGCGTGCGGTCACATGAGCACGCTCGACAATTTCTTGGTATTTTTAACTGCGGACACGAAAAATTACGATTTGCTAAACAGCTTCGCCGTTAAAAATATTTTTGCCGTGGCCGGCAGCCACAGTCAACATAGTACGGTTTGTGTTAAAATCCTGCGCCGGATACTCATTGTCGACGTCATAAAACACGAGATGACGAAAGAGAATTCAAATTTTAGCTCGACTTGTGTCATTTCTCGGCGAATAGCGCTTCGTTTGCTGCCGGACAAGCGCTGAGGGCCCTACAGTGAAAGCTCAATAATTCGAACTTCAATATTTCGAATTAGTGGATAAGTCTAAATGTTCTATTTGGTCCCACCAAGTCTCCATTAAAGCCTATATATTGAAAAGCCCGTTAATTGGAACGCCACGGGCCTCCTCCACGGATAATTCTAACTACGCGCCCCCGCGCCGGCAGCTTGGGGCCTGGCGCACCGCCAGAGGAACGGCCCCGCTGGCTACACACGCGGCTCCGTCGCCTCCGGAAAGGAGAGAAAAGCAGAGGGAGAAGTAAAATTGGGTAAAGGCAATCAGAAGCCCCCCTAGTGCATCTAAACCCCCACGGCGAAAGGTTTGGAAGGAGTTTTTTGCGCACTACATCGATGTGGACACGCGTTCAGAGTTTAGGGCGGGCTGCTAGATGACATAATTTCTGAGGTCACAAGCGCAGAACCTGTCGCTTCCACTGACCACGCGGACAGTGGCAGACGAAGCACTAGTGCGGCTATCGCTAGGAAGTAATGACCGGATGCAATGCTACGTGCCTCCTCTTCAGTTCGGGAGAACGCGAAAAGGAGGCCTTTCGCTACGTTCGCTCGTTAGAGAAAAGTGCTAGCTTTCGCCTTCAAGAATAATAGGCAGGTTTCAGTCCCGTCCTTTTTCGAGCATTCAATTGGTGGCATGCTCTACTGCTCCACATTTGCATTGCGGGGCTTTTGTGTTTGACTTTCATTAGTTGGAACTTTCGGTAATTCGAACAGCGGTGGCGTCCCCATGTAGTTCGAATTAACCAGCTTTTACTACATATAAAATTAATATCCCTCGAATAAAGCAAACTTGTAATTTGTCTTCATGGCCCATTTATGCATAGGACGTTAGGCGTAATAGAACGCTGAGGCTTAACGTCGCCAACCGCTGCAACAGGTCCACGTACATTGAATGTATAGTTACCTGCCTCGTCGTAAGGTTGAACATGAGGGCTTACCTAGCGTTATGCTTAAAGGGGCCACGCAGACAAAACAAAAGATTGGTTCATTCGATAAATTACCTCGTTAGAATCATACTGACATTACATTTAACGCACAATTAGCTCAAATAAGCTTTATAATTAGGAAGAAAGATCATGGCCATGCGACCCACTAGCTGATTTCCCGCAACAACCTATCATGTCCTATGCACAGCTGTGCGATTGGCTGAGGCCGGCCAAAGCAAACGCAAATTAGGCAGGGCTTATAAGCTTGCTGAATGAGCTATTTGCGCTTAAATGTAATTTACATTCCTTTTACAGCAGTAAGAACGGTGGGGTAAACAGTGAAAGTTATGAAAATGCACGTAAACATCGCAGTACCGATGCGCACTGCAGGTGGTACTGGGAGCACTATGCTTTTTTTTAGCCGCACAGCAGGCCGCCGCTTTGGTGTTGCCTTACACGGCACTGGCCGATTGGCGTAAGCGCGTTGTCTTACGTGACCCTGTTTGTCGAGCATACCCCATACTTCACGAAACGATTACTTTTTACCGTAACAACAACAGGCCAGGACCAAATACGGACAGGGACAAAGCAATGGCGGGCAACGGTCCGCGACTGACTATGGTAGCGCCATCCGGGAGGACTGACGGTAAGGAAGGCTGCAAAGCCAAATGACGCACTGGAAGTTTGTTTGTATACCCGCCCTTATGACTTTATGGCAGGCGTCGTGAAAGCACACGATTTCGCGGGAGAATCAAAAATTTACCTAAATTGATTAATTTCTCAGTGAATACGGCATCGTTTGCTGCCGGACAAGCGCTGGGGGCACTATAAAACACGAAATATTTCGAATAAAACAAATGTATTTTGTCTGCATGGCCCCTTTAAGAATATGAAGTTCGAACTAACGTCACACTTTGTGGGCTAATTTCGTCCACCGCTAGAGTAGCTCCACGTACAATACGTGTGAAGTTGTTTGCTTCTTCGTAAGGGTCAATATGAAAACTAATTTAGCGGTAGGCGTAAAAATAGGATGTTAGTGTTAACATCACACTTTTACGGCTAACGTCGGCAACCGCTACCGTAGCTCCGATGGTGAGTGTAGCGTTTCTTGCCTCATCATAAGAATTTAAAGGCTAACATAGCGTTAGGCGTAAACGTAGGACGTTAGACCTAGCGACACGCTTTGAGGCCTGACGTCGCCAACCGATACCGTAGTTGCACGTACAATGAGTGTGAATTTGGTTCCCTCTTCGGAAGGATGAACTTGAAGGATAAATAAGCGATATGTTTTAGTATAGGAAATTAGACCTAACGGCACACTTTGAAGGCTAACATCCGAAGCTTCAGCCGCAGCTCCACCTACACTGACTGTGACGTTGCTTCCCTCGTCCTAGGGATATACTTGCGGGATAAAATGGCGTTCGGATTAAGCATAGGACGCTACACCTAAAGGCAAGCTTTGAGCACTACTGTCTCAAGCCACTACCGCAGCTCCACATACAATCAGTTTGGCGCCGCTTGCCTCGTCGTAAGATTAAACTTAAATGCTCAAACATATATTGTTTCCACAGTTTGAAGATCAACGAAAAAACACAGATGGTGAATACAGAGTAGACAAGAGAGGCGGTAATTTAGCGTCTGTCTTGTCTGCTCTGTATTCACCGTCCGTGTTTTTTTGTTTCGCTTCAAATCCTGGCAACTATTCGCAATAGCCAAGCAAAAAGTTCTGAGATATATTGTTATGCAGTACGTCAGTGATTCTCAGCTATGACTACCCCGAGGACCCCTTTTGGCCTTGCGACAGTGGTGGTGGACCCCACGATGGAGCATATGTTGAGCGGTGTCATAACATCAAATAATTTCCACTGGAGCGTACGTCGCCCACACACGTATCCCATGCCCGCCTTTTCTGCTTGCCGTTAATGATTATGCGCGTCATAATGTTAAACAATTTGCTGTTGAATCTAAAAGCCTCCTAACACCCATATACCGCCTTTCCTGTGTCTGTTTTTCTTCCTTCTCATACCTGGCACGTTACGCAGAAGCAGATGTTAAAATATGTACAACGCGAAGCAACTAAACGCACGTGTAATGCGGCGAAGCCACCTTTCTCGATTGCAAAAAATACGGCAAAATCGAGAAAATAATGGTGGCGGGAAAAGTTTTTAGGGAGGCTTCGCGGACCCCTCAAATGTTCTCGCGGACCCCCTGGGGTCCGCGGACCCCCATTTGAGAAACACTGCAGTACGTCATTCTTTGAGAGGTAACGACATCTTACTATACGAATGAAAAACGTACTCAGCATACTGAATGAACACCCGGCGTCAAAAGGTTACCATACGCGATTTCGAAATCGCAACCAATTTTTCTGCTGCCTCATGGCCCAGCCCTTGATTTGTCTTCCGAAGCGAAGCATCACATTTAGGAGCATCATACCCATACGCACAGCAATAGCTTATTACCAAGCAGTATAGAAATTGGCTTTTATTTTCGAAATCGCGTCCCGGAAACTTTTGACGCCGGGTGTACGTCAAGCTGCAGCTACCGAATTACTTCGGAAGTCCTCAGCGTGACGGTACGCCTGAGGCGCCTCGTATACCGGACACTTCCTGCTCAGTCTAACAATGCGATCAATACACGCGGTGATGATGTGGAACGTTATTTATAAACATTGTTCCTGCTGTACCAACCATCAAGCAGTGCCAAAATCAACCCATTACTTGGAGCGCAAGCACCATGACGTTGCGCCGTAAGAAACCAGCTGCCGTACGAAAAATCCGGTGTGCGAACTTTGACGCCTGCGAAAGGTAATTAACAAGACTAGCACATATCCGTTTGGAGATGGTGGACAACGATATGTAAGTAGGAATATATGTGGCTTTCGTACGATATTGCTGGTTAGCGCTACCAAGTAGCAAGTAACATTTCTTATTCTCGCTATTTCGAAAACAAAACAGGTTTCCGGGTGTTGTCCTTGGCGAGAACGCTCAGATTGTTCGAGTAGGGCAGCTTTTAATGCCTCGAAGTAACAGAGCATGAGTATTCGTGTCCGTTGGCAGCGGCCAACTTAAAACTGCATTCTCAAGCGTTTAATCGGTTGCTTTTCTACGTGCGCATGTCTGCATTACTGTTAAACGGGAAAGGGAGTAAGTTTTGAAATTGCACAGAAAACAATGCCTATCATGAGAACCAAAAAGAAATTATTTCTACTTCCAAGCCAGGCTTCTTTAAAGCTCGCACCTCCCCTCACTAAACAGGTGCTGCGTGCATAGGTGCTAATTCAAATGTAAACCGTATAATCTGCAGTAAATGGATCCTGGAACACAGCCATGATTGAAGGCGCTAATTTCAGCCGGTACGTGACAAATACCGAATCTGCGGTACCATGTAAAGTAATTGTTATAAAAACTATCCAGAACGTGGGCGTATTCTTGTACAACTGAATTTTCTGCGTTACCTCGGGCATTTGCAGAACATTGGTTATGTCACATACGTTATTTCCGTGCGGGTATGCCGTTAACATCATGTGTTTTCCAACAGTAAGGTTTGCATAATTGCTATAGGCGAAACCGGGGTCAACCGGACAATAAATACTGTGGACCTCTGCTTGCGCCGGCAGAGAGTTGTGATCAGGAGCGCGCACCAAGGCGTTAACGGTGTTTACAACTTGTTAAGCTATTCAAGTGGCTTCAGCTCTCAATATTACTATCTTCTAAAAATGTGTTGCCAGCGCCTTGTACTGTACGTTTTGCTGGAAACACCTCTAATTTTAGAGCCCCCACTCCCTCATAGTTTTTGCAGAGATAGAAGCAACTGGATGGTTAATTTGCCAACGGCACTGATGCTACATAGTGACTTAGCCCCATTCTGCACGTTTGAGCGCTTGTGTTGAGCTATAGTTCGAACTAACACAGCGCCACATAAGATGGTGGCCCTGTGTGAAAGATCCAGCGAAGTAGCAGTACTGAGCGCCTGACAATTGTACGTGCCAATTAGGCAGTTCAAGCTTTTTTTGCGTGCTAACAAATTAACTGACGAAGATGAGCTGCCACTTTGCTCAAAACCTTTTCCGAGGCACTACAGAAAATTGGCACGTTTACGCACAATCACAGAACCACTCCTTGCAGAGACCGCCTCAATACAACCGGATATATGGGACGAAGTTGTTTTCTTAGTCGGCAAGCAGTAGCTGCACCGCATGGCGCGTTCAAATGCTGCCGAACACCCAACACCCACAACCTTTTGCTGTCCCTTATCTTACTTAAGGCCTTTCACTTTTTCTGCGTTCCATATCGTAAGCTAAGAAATCGGAGAAATGTACAAGCGGAGCGGAAAATTTCCAACAGCAAAAACAACAAAAAAAAAACAGCCTTGGCCAGCGGAAGGTCTCAGGTGCGTTAGACCGTTTGCCCAAAAATTAGCTGGTTTGGCAAGAGGACGCCCTCCCTCCGCATGATGCCTTTACCTGGTCAGTGTAGTAGAAAGTGAGGAGGGTTTCGAAGACGGACGACGTCACTCCCTTGAGCGTGGCTTCCCGGTTGCTGCCGTACTCCTTGGAGAAGAGGGCGCGGAAGAAAGGTGTCGTGGTGCACAGGAACGCGCGGTGCTCGTGGAAGACGCCGCCGTCCGACGTGCGAACCACGCAGTCGTGCGTCCCCTTGTTGAACCCCCGCGGCCGGCCGGTGAACGTGCGCGACAGCATTGCGACGTCGCCAACAAGTCGACGACGGGGACCTCAGAATGCCACTGACGGCACGATCACGCGACTACGATCGGGGATCTTCCTTGTCCTCCCTCGTGCCTTGTCCAGCACTGATGATGATTACCCAAGAATTGCACGGCTGTATTCATAGAGTTTATTACTATATACCCCAGCACTTTAGGCCCTGGTGGTGTCAATTGACGCCATCACCTAAAAGTCCCTCTAGCGCATAGAGAACGAAATCAAACGTTTCCTGGGGAATTGTTCTGCAATGATTGGTATTGCGATAGACATAACTGTTGTTTCATTCTAGTGGAGCTGGATGCTATAAAGACGAAGGAGCTCCGGTTAAGACGAAAGTACGACATTGAGGCTGAAAAAATAGTGGTCCCAGTTTTATTCCCAAGCTTGTAAATCTATAAATACGTGCTCTACGAAGCCCATCTTTTGCTTGTAGGTTCATGTAGTCATAAGGTTTAGGAAAATATGCACAAGTGATGTCGCTGCTCAACATAAAAATTTTGATTGACCGATCTAATTAATTGCCTCATTAATAAATCCATTAATATTTACATTCCCAGCTATATTTTTTGTTTGTGTGCTTATGGGACCCTAAATTTTTGGAAAACACAGAGAAAACATTATTTTACTTGAAATAAAAAAAATCAGGGCTGAAAGGGCTAGAGAGGAATCTGGCGCAAGCGTCTATGCGGCTCATATCAAGGCCGTCTGTGTCGTCATGGACCGCCATTATATCGTGCGCTCGGCTTAGTTTTGTCATTTGCTTGGATTGAAACGTTTTAGTGGCCGTATATTTGAACACAGTGCAACAAAAACGCAAATAATGGTGTGTCATTATACAAGCGGAAAATAAAACAGGCTGGTTTGAAAGCTAAAGAAAAAGAAGTAAACCGTATTTCTGCAGAAACGGTTATGGCTACTATTCTGCAGGCCAATCTGGTACCAAATAACAATGTTAATATTTTGGGGGAGCTCATTAGAGACTCTTATTTTATTATTTTACAATTATATCAAGTATTAAGCTAATTGTTTGAAGAGCTTGGAAATGTTTTTTAGCGTGCCTATGAAACGCCGTCTTCGTGGTGAACGGGTGCACCGACCGTCAGGTACAGTGTAACAAAGCATGTTACTGGGCGAGTTAGTTCGTACTTGAAGCAAAAAACAAAACAAAAATTTACACCATCTTCCCACGAGGGGAACCATGGGGTAGATGCGACGCATCGGGGGTTGCTGTTGCGTTAATCAAATCATCGGACGATGTCATCGGAGCGCCGGTGGCGGAACGACTAAGTGGAGCGGCGCACTTACCGCGTTTATATGCAGCGGAATGAGAGAGAGCAGCGCATAGCAGCGCATAGCAGCGCATGCGCATGTGTTAACCGAGCGCAAGCGCGAGCGCAAGCTGCGCGCTAATGCACAGCTTGCACGGCGACGGGAGCGAGCTGACCGCGCTGACGCACAGATGGCGCTGCGGTGAGAGCGGCGGAGCGCACAGCTGCCGCGCCGAGGATGCGGACTACGCCGCGACAACGACGCGGGACAAGGCGAGTTAAAGAGATGCGTCGCATCTAAAAACTCGGCATTAAACAGTCGTGGAAGAAGGCAAGATAGGGCGGATACAGGCGCCCCTGTCTGTCGTATCTTGCCGTCGCCGAAGTACAGTCTTTGTCAAAATTTTGTGGGCCACGGCGACCGTGGCCGGAGCAGGCGCGCGGCCGAGCAGGGGCGCTGCGCTTGCCGCTGTCGGCTGGTTGCGTGGCTAAAGAGAGCGAGGGGAGCTTTCGCTCTTGCTTTTGTTGGCTTTCTGGAGCGACAAGTGCTGCGCAAAGTGCCTGCGCTGAAGAGAAGTGCGGGTGCTCTGAGAAACCGGCCCCGCTGCACTTATCGCGCCAACCATACTACGATAGGAAGCGCGAAAGTTCCCCTCACTCTCTTTAGCCGCGCAACCAGCCGACAGTGGCAAGCACAGCGCCCCTGCTCGGCGGCGCGTCTGCTCCGGCCACGGTCGCCGTGGCCCACAAAATTTTGACAAAGACTGTACGTTTGGTTTCTTTTTTTACTGCAAAGCAGTATACCTGTACCCTCCAAGGGTTCTTTCGCGACAGTTGCCGTCAACAGAAAATGCCCGAAAGAAATAAAAGAAATTTCTGGCACCACCAGGAATCGAACCAGGGCCCCAATAGAATAACAAAGCAACAGCCCGTCGTCCTACCGAATAAGCTACGCCCACAGGATGGGACAAGAAGGCAGACGGAGGGCTCAACGAGCACAGCGGCGGGTCTACAACCTGCGCTCATTCAGAGCCCTCGTTTGAAGTTCACGATATATATACAAAGGATCGGCACGAATAATGCCAGACCGCCGTCGCCAACGTTGTTCAGGCCTATGCGAAAGGTGGCGGACTCACCTGCACACCCCCCCCCCCCAAATCCGAGCTCTTACTCGTGCAGAAGAGGCGACATAAAGATGTCATGCACATAAAGATATCCCTGGACAGATATAGTATCCTTCCTTTTTCAACAATTAAGATATTGGGCATGACCTATCAAGAAAATTGCAAAAACAACCCGCTAATCCAAAAACTAGAAGCAACCACAGCGCAAATAATGAGGATGCTCCGAAGGATTGCCAATCAGAACCGCGGCATGAAAGAACAAGACATGCTACGTTTGGTCTAAGCGTTCATTGTTTCTCGACTCACCTATGTCGACCCCAACACCATCTTTGAGCTGCCAGAAAAGCAGAAGATAAACACAATTATCCGCGACGCGTACAAACAAGCCCAGCTTTGCCCATACGTACATCAACAACTCTAGTGCAAGCACTTGGACTAGATAACACTCTAGAAGAACTGACTGAAGCTCACCTCAGCGTGCAGAGAACACGGCTAGCCATTACCCCCCCCCCCCCCCCCTGGACGCCATGTACTCCAACGCCTAGGCTACGCACTTCCACAAACCATCGAAAGGACGTCGGACATCCCACTGGACATTCGGTCAATGCTGCGAGTACCCCTACTTCCACGGAACATAAACCCTCAGCACCATGAAGGTAGAACACGACCCAGAGCCCAAGCCCCCAAAAAACTATTCGGAAATCTACCACCACGGTGTACACGCACACGGATGCAGCGGCCTACGCGCGCGCGAACACCAAAACTGGAGTTATCGCATCGCCACTGCCCTCATCGCGGGCATAAGTCTAAAGCAGCGCATAACCTCCAAGCGGAGGAGACAGCGATCGCTATAGCCATTGCGGAGACTCAAGCCAGTACTATCATCAATTACTCCCAAACAGCGTGTCGTACGTGCACGGTGGAAAGAATTTCCAATGAAACAATGCAGGTTTTAGCCCAGAATCACCCCCCAAAAAACCTATCAATATTTTGGGTGCCTTCCCATTTGTTGCTCTGCGGCAATAAAGCAGCCCATGCGTTCGGGCGAGGTTTCTGAAACCGGGCACCGTTGGAAAATGACGACCGGGCAGATCACCCTCTCACTACTTTCAGCGACACAACGGAACACTAGAAGCTATCCTGATGCACTTATCGGCCAGGAGCTGTGGTAAGATCAAGAAGTGACCTCCCGGCGTCTGCAAACAAACACGTTCCCACACACCACGGGACTACATGACATTCACCCTACACCCTATAACCTCTGTGCTATATTTGTGGCCAACGCGCTACTCTATGTCATATTGTCACGGGACACCTAGGCGGCCAATGCCCCATACTACCATGGCTCATCAGAGAAGACGACGAGGACGACGAAGTGGCTGGGTCCCAGTGCGCGCTATTATGGCCGCATTGCAAATTCCGTAAATAGATTGTTGCTCATCCTTCAACCATCGTTCGAGTCATTGGCTCTGCCACCACGTTATATTTGGTTGAGGTGCTGGGTCATAACACCGCGCACTGGGACCCAGCCACTTCGTCGTCCTCGTCGCCTTCTCTGATGAGCCATGGTAGTATGGGGCATTGGCCGCCTAGGTGTCCCGTGGCATTACCCCCCCGGTCGAGGGCGACCGTCCCGGTCGAATCTGCAGCGCGGTGACGATAATGACGCAGATGAGCAATGTGGGAACACGCATGCCAGGCAGCATGCCCCACACAGCTTCGTCGTCGTCGCAGATGCTTGCGCGTGACGCTACATGCGGCTGCTGTCTTCATCGTCTTTGATGGCGTAACATGCCCCTTTCCTCGAAGGCGACCGTCCCGGTCGAGGCCGCAGTAGCATGATGAGCTCGGTGAAGGTGAACGATGTGATGAGAATATACAGTGAAGCTCTTGCCACCATGGATGTAAGGGATGGGTTTGCTGAGCTCCAGCCCACAGCAGCGACGCCCACGAAGGAATGACGAACCGGTGAGGGCTTGCTACCACGTCGGACCACAGGGCTGGGGACACGTCGTCGTCGTTGTCAGGTCACACGTCCTCGTCGTCTTCTCTGATGAGCCATAGTAGTATGGGGCATTGGCCGCCTAGGTGTCCCGTGACAATATGGTCTGGGAGTGCCAGAATAACCCAGACGTGAAACCACTTTCCAGTCGCTACGAGCAGTGGGGGAGTAAACTTGCCAGCTCTGACCCGAATAGGCAGTTATGGCGTACCGAAAGGGCGAAGACGGCAGGTAGAACCATTGGAGTCCTGGACAAAGCACCTTGCCGACCTGCCACCTCTTCAGCGGAATAACATTGTTCTTCCCCTCCACCTCCTCGTGTGAAGTGGAAGCCGCTAGTATATGATAACAACGTTTAGGTTTTTTGGATTATCGGCGAACTGAACAGCGTCTGGAGAGGCGGAGGGCGGTTGAGGGCCTCCTTTGCGGCAACGCATGAAACTAGACTGAGGGGAGGCAATGAGAGAGATGACGCCATAGTCGTGCGTACCGCCCTCCTCCTCACACTTCCCCAGACACTCCTCTCCCCTTTCTTTCTGCCGTCATTGCTGCCGGTTCGGTACGTCGCATGGGTAATAGTTGTGGGTGCCGTTTACAGCTTTGTAGCAACCACCTTCACAGCGTGGACTGAAAGCAATTTTTTTTGTCAGCTACAAGTTTTGCGGCGGTATATGACCCGCTCAGTCATACGTTCCTTCACTTCGGCATGACTGACGTCAGGTACGATCACGCAATGTCTGCTCTTTTACCGAACATGTAGTTGATACGGCTCAGTGCTAGCACAGTCGATTTCGATTGATTGTAGGGTTTAATGCGCCGACGCAACGTAGGCGATGAGGCGCGCCGTAGTGGAGGGGTCCGGACTAATTTGGACCCCTTGGGGATCTTTAACGTGCGCCGGAATCTCGTACAGACGGGCGTTTTTGCTTTTCGCCTCCACCATAAAAGCGGCTGCCACGGCCGGGAATCGAACGCGCGTCCTCGTGTTCAGCTGCACAACGCCTTAGCCACTGAGCCACCGCGGCGGGTCAGTCGATTTCGGCTACCTCGTAGCTCGTAGACCTGTTAACGTATAGTGAAGAAAGCAAATCCCAACAACCGTTTAAGAATCCAATTGTCATGCCAAGCCCAAGCCAGAAGCGGTGGTCTTCCGATGAGCCCCCACGACGACATGGATTCCCTTGTGCAGTTTCCTCCTAGTACAATTACGAAGAAACTCTACGGCGCTATTAGTTTGGTGACGGTGAAAGAACCTCCGGAGTGTTCACCTAACCGGAAAATAAAACAGGTTTTCTGTGCCTCACCGTAACCGCAACCACGTGATAGAAGTGATCCGGATGGGCAAGCTCACATCAACGTATACCTCAACTTCACCTCGTAAGTAACTCGAGAGAGAGAGAGAGAGAAAATGACTTTATTGAATGTTCCTGCGGAGGGAGGGGGCTACGGCCACGCAGGGCCGGCCTCTCCTAGACGAGGGTCAGGTCGTCCCCGAGCAATGCCTCGCGGGCGTCGGCGCGTTCGGCGCGCGTTGGGTGTGCGGGTGTTGACCCGTCGACCCTCCGACGACGCTTCCCTACGCTTCTGCCCTGCAAGAGCAGCCTCGAGCCGCTGGATAGTCCGTATTTGTATCTCGTGCTCACTCGAGTTCATGGCGAGAGTGGTGTCCTCGGGCATACGCCTTGCGTCGTCTGCCTCTATTAAATGTCTTTCACAGCCCCACATCAGGTGGGCTAGCGTTGCATTTGTTCTCTTGCACATACTGCACAACACGTTTTCGTAGATGTCGGGGCACACGTGGCGCGCGAGCACCGGGGTGAGCACTGAGTTCGTCTGTAGTTGCCTGTAAAGCACTGCTTCGGCGCGGTTGAGCTTCGGATGAGGGGATGGTTTGGTCCGCCTCCCAAGCCGGTACCATTGTAGTATCTCCCCATATGATGCAAGGGGCTCTTGTTCGATGTCGTGGGACCCGTCCGCCGGTGAGGAGCGGGGGGGCGCCTCGCGGTTCGAAAGTTCGCGCGCGGCGGCGTCCGCTTCCTCGTTGCGGTTGGGGTGGGCGCTGGCTCCGACGCTTGTGTGCGCCGGGAACCAGCGGAGATGGGTGACGTGTGCGGTTGGTGCTCCTCTGGCTGGGCACTGTGAGTTCACAACGCTCGCACTCAATAGGTTCACTGCACTTGCACTCACTGTGTTTTTGGCGTAGTTTGCGATAGCCGAGCGCGAATCACTGAGCACTGTAGTACAGTGCGGGTGTGACAGCGCGAGCGCGATGGCAACCTCCTCTGCCTGCGTGGCAGAAGGAGCACGAACACTGCACGCACTGTACACTTCCCCTGTTGTAGACTTCACCGCCACGGCCACATAGGTGTTCGGACGGTTTGGGTACCTTGCTGCGTCCACGTAGAGGGCTCCCGTGTCATTCGCGTGCGCCTCGGTGAGGGCCTTGACCCTGGCCTCTCGGCGACCTGGATTATGGTCGGGATGCACGTTGCGGGGCAGCGGTAGTATCTTGATGCGTTGGAGTATCTCTCTTGGGAGGCTCTGTGTGTTGGGCGGATCCTTCCCCTTGCTGTCGCGGCCGTAACCGATTCGCTCGAGGATGCTTCTGCCGGCCCTCGTGGTTGAAAGGCGTTCGAGTTGTGTTGTTCTTTGGGCCTCACTGATCTCTTCCAGAGTGTTGTGGAGTCCCAATTCCAGAAGTCGCTCCGTGCTGGTGCTGTTGAGTAGCCCCAGCGCGGCTTTGTAAGTCCTGCGGATGGCCGCATTGATCTTGTCCCTTTCGTGTTGCTTCCATGGTTGGAAGGCCCCCACGTAGGCCACGTGGCTCATCGCAAAGGATTGTACTAGTCTTAGGAGGCTGTGTTCCTTCATGCCCTGACGTCTTGTGGATATGCGTTTGATGAGGCGGGTGGTGATGCCCAGCTTCGTGATGACTCGGTCGACCGTGGCGCTGTTACCCCGGCTAGCTTCGAGGAGCATGCCGAGGACGCGGAGGGTTTGCACTCTTGGGATGACGCTGCCGTCGCTCGTGTGCAATGTAATTGTGGCGGAGTCTTCTTCTGCCTTCCTGCGGTACCGCCCCGGTGGTGGGAGGATGAGCAGCTCGGACTTGTGCGGGGAGCATCGCAGCCCGGTTCCCGCCAAGTGCTGTTCGATGGCGTCTACCGCCTCTTGTAGTGTAGACTCGATGTGGCCGTCGCTCCCTCCGGGGACCCACAAGGTAATGTCATCTGCGTAGATGGTGTAGCGAACCTGCGGGATCCCCGAAAGTCGCTCGGCCACGCCAACCATCATGAGGTTGAATAGCACTGGCGATATCACCGAGCCTTGGGGTGTGCCCACACTGCCCAGCTCACGTTCCGGTAGCTGTAGGTCTCCCGCCTGCAGTTCCACGGTGCGGTGCGACAGGAAGTCGCGAATGTAGTTGTATGTCCTCTCCCCCAGGCCCAGGCGCGAGACTTGTGCCAGGATGGCGGAATGGCGTACCTTGTCGAAGGCGCTCTGGAGATCCAGGCCCAGCACTGCCCTGTTATCTTGGGTGGGAACTGATGCATCGAGGATGTCGTGCTGTATCAGGATCATCGCGTCCTGGGTGCTGAGCCTTTCACGAAACCCCAACATGGTGTCGGGGTAGAGGCCTTCGTCTTCGAGGTAGCGTTGCCATCGGCTGTTGAGGACGTACTCGAGAACCTTGCCCACGCATGATGTGAGGGAGATGGGGCGAAGGTTCCCGATGTCAGGTGGTTTGCCGGGCTTGGGGATGAGGATTGTCCGTGCCGCCTTCCACTGTTTGGGGAGGGCTCCAGCGCGCCAACACTTGTAATATCTTGTGAGGGCCTCGATGGCTCCGTCACTGAGGTTGCGGAGTGCCTTGTTGGTGACCCTGTCCGGGCCCGCTGCCGACTTGCAGTTTAGGTGTTGTAGTGTCGCTCGTACTTCCCACTCCTCTATGTCGCGGTCTAGTGTGGGGTTGGGGGTCCCGCTGTAGTCTTCGTGTTCTTCGGTGGGTGTGCTTGGTAGGTACCGCTCGTTGATGCGTTTGCATGTTTCGTCTTTGCCGAGTTTCTTGATGGTGGTGTGCATGATTTGCGCTAGGCGGTGACGTTGGTATCCCTTGCTCTTTGTTTCGTCGAGGAGGTGACGAAGGAGCTGCCAGGTCCTGCCCTGATGTAGTTTTCCGTCGGCTTCGTTGCAGATGGCGTGCCACTGCTGCGTGCACAGTTCGCGGCTGTATTTTTCGATGGCGCGACCGAGCTCGGCCACCCGTTTACGCAACTTGCGGTTCTGTCGTTGGCGCCGCCATCTTCGTTGTAGTGACTGCCTGGCCTCGATCATGTGAGCTAGGCGGCTATCGACTTGCCGGACGTCGTCGTCCGTTTCCACTTCCGTGGTTGCGGATGCGGTGGCTTGTACGACGGCCGCCGACCACTGTTCGATGTTCGTGATCTCACTTTGCGATTCTGGGCAGCCATTTCTGAAGCGGGTCCAGTCGGTAGTCTTGTGTTTGCGGCGACAGTTGTGTTGGCCGGCCGCGGATGTCGGGAGTGTCAGCTCGATGATGAAATGGTCACTTCCTAAGTAGGGGCGCTAAGTAACTCGACCTCGCTTCAGTGTCATCAACGAACTGTCTCTGGTAACCTATGTTTCGAGCGAAGCTTTCCTCGTAGATATAATTGTAATGGTCGCGGCTCAGGCTCAGAGGAAGCCCGGAACGGCAGGGAATTGACACGCATCGTCGCCAGCCGAAAGAACCACCTCTATTCCAATGGTGCACACTCAAGGCATCCGGTCGCAGCAGCATTATTTGCAGACTTTCCCCTCCGGTTTTCATTGTGATGGTGATGACTTTATACAACCAGGAAATGTAACATAATAATAGGCAAATTGCACTTACCTGGAATTAGGTAACTCTTCCCCTTTTTTTGCTTTCATAGTTGGGAACTTTCTTTTTCATTTAACTGATCGGCCAACTGGTAAAGGAGTATCGATACCAAATTCAGAATCTTCAAAAATGATATAATTAGATTCAATAGTTTGTGAAGATGCTTTCCAGCGATTTTTCCAGCCAGCCGTGCGGGCAAACACATGAAAATTAAATTCTAATTGCCCCGCCATGAGCTACCTCAGATTGTCAGCGCCAGTGAAATTGTCACCAGACTGACGTAAAACTATCCGCGCACTCTTAACCGGCCGGTTCTGGCTGACGTCGGGTAGCTCTTTCTGAAACCCGAAACTCTCCTGCGCTGCTGTCGTTGGGGGTATCGTTAGGTCAGTCCCAGTCTCTCAACGGCATCGTCAACATTGTCGAAGTGGCAAAAAATGAATGTTATGCTTTCAAAAACCAATGAAAGGCCAACATCATGAACAGAAACGAACTTAAATGGGCCCCAATTGAAAATGAAATCCTGCAAATAACGTTTAATTACACGAATTTGCAATTTACTGTTACTATTTCCGGCGGACTCGCTGCCGCCGCTAGCTCGGGCGGGCCAATGCAGATCATGTGAAACCACCGCAGACCACACGGAACACGCGTGTAACGCCACGGATATTTTGTTTACGTCACAACCTGCGGTTTTGTGCTCAGAATAGTGTGGCGTAGCGACGTCGGGCATGACTCAGAACTGCCATCTGTGCTACCAGCGACCGAAACCGAAACTGGTTGAACGTAATGCATTGTAACTATTTCGGGAGGTTCCCGTTTGAACCCATTCCCTGTTCATCCTTCCCGCTTGTTCCCTCCCGTTTCAACCCGTCGCAAAACGACCTTCCCCTTACGCCCTTTCCCATTTCGCCTGTTCCCATTTCAACCTTCTCGTTTGTTCCCTGCCGCTTCAACCCGGTACAAAACGCCCTTCCCGTTTCATATTTTCCCGGAATAACGAACCCAGTTTCGACTCGGGTGACTCAGACCGAGGCGTGCGATTTTTAAAATTAAAGTTGCGTCAGACTGTACTTTAATCTAATGTTTTGAGTTACGTCCGACGCAACCGAAAGACGAAAATTACTTGCGTCCGCCGTAACCTAAAAATTATGTTGGAGTTGCGTCAAACGTATTTCACTCTAAAAAAAAAAGAAAACATTACGGCTGGCGGCGGAGCCTATGCAGACGCCCTATTAATCTGCAACCTTTTTTCAATGGTCCGTTTTATGATATGCGGCGCCAATTAAAAAACAATACGTAGGTTGATGCGCTGTGTCCGACCCAGTACAGCGTTGGTGAATTACAGCTGAAACCACACCCTTCCGTTTGCTGCGTTGGTTGAGCGTTCTGTAACGTGCTGCTCGCGTGCGTACTCTGCGGTGATGGTTCCAGCCCTTACGGTTGCATATACGAATACACATGCACTTATATGCAACTGACACAAAAAAAGAGAGGACGAGAACTAACCAAATAGAACCTTTCCACGGCCGCAGTGCCAGTTTGTAGCGTCCGTAGCTCTTGCCGAGAATGAAGTTGGGTGTTTTAACAAATGCAACCATTAATTTATTAGGAGTAGTAAAGGCCTGTTTTATTTCTACGCAGGAAAAAAATCTCGTGAAATATAATTACCAAATCTAGCTAACTATAGAAAACAACGTATTTTATGAAGGTGGTGACTAATATGGGCTAAGACAGTGGTACGATGCATTTTAATGTGTGGATAACGGTCACTTTATATGCAAATGTCTGTAAAACAATGGCCATTGAAGTCTAAATCTGAAATTTTTGTTTCGAGAAAATAGTTCGCACACATTTTTCATCCAGGCGTTAGGTAATTACGCCTGGATTCAACACCCCAAGCTGTATTCTCTTGCGTGTACTTTTTACGGATAATACATAGGCGGGCATGTAGTACGCGGAAAAGTAAAATGAAACATTTAGGTAGTTACCCGTCCATAAAAGAGAGTTTTAGCATATCGTTACCGCGTTTGCGTCACCGTTTACCGTGTTACCGGGAGCCGGAGATTCCGTTTGCCGCTGATGAATTTGTCTCAAAGCAAATTACGCATAATTTTGTTGCTCATGTGTATTTGCTTTCGTTTAAAGTAGCTTTGAATACTTCACTTTTGAGGGAAGCGTTCACAATAATTGTAGTTGTTTTGAGAATACTGTAGCCATCCGCTGAAGCGCTTTAAAAAGAAAACGTGTCGGTGGCGCCATCTAACGAGTAGAGTTAGAGTTAAGGTAAAATAGAATTTGCCCCGCGCTAAATATTTAGGCAACAACTTAGTAAAATATGTTGTAGTCATTACCTCGAAACCTACACTATCTTGCCCAGCACAATTCTGGAGGCGTAAAAGCGCACTGCGAGCTCAGAAACTTATCCCAACTATTTGAGGCGGGCATTTTGGCTGCAGGTTGAAATGGGAAGAGTGTTTTGAGAACGGGTTGAAAGAGAAAGCGGTCAAACGGGAAGGGCATTTTGGGAACGGGCGCACACGGGACGGGCCAAGCAAGACGGGCGTTTCGGGAATGGGTTCAAGTGGGACGCGTTCAAACGGGAATGGGTTGTTTCGGGCTACACCCATTATTTCTATGATGACTGCTGCTGATCTTCATTAATTGTGGGTGACAAGGTGTTGTTTACAGCATAAAAAGTAAAAAGCAAGAAATTGATCGCAGTAGTATTTCAGTATAGTGTTGTTGGAAAATACATTGCCCCTTCCGGAGTTCCAGATGCAGCTGAACGCACTCCCACGTGTGTTTAGTTAATTTCTCTTATTCTGGTGTACCTGTACTGTCTGTTTGTTTTTGCGAAAGGGTACCACAATAATATAACATTTGAAAAGACAAATAGTAGCCCGTACTTCGATTATGGTCAGGGAGGGTAAAGGTAAATGTAATTGGTACCGGAGCTTCGGTCGAAAAGCGGTTCAAAAACTATTGCCAGCGACATCAACATGGGGAGTTATGGGAGTGGCGATTGAAGCGCGACTAGGTGTGGAGGAAACAAACACTAATAACAAAAAACAGGTTTTATTCTATAATAAAACAATATATTTGACGAACGAGATTCATTTCTGAATCACATTTATTTAGGTACAGTGTTCAACACATTTATGAAAATGTTATTCATTTTAAAAAATACCTTTTTTTGTAGCGCCCTCTGAAGAATGGCACATGCCATTGCTGTGTGGTGCAGTCCTTGTAGTGTTCGGAAAGGCGCGCGTAAATTTCGTCTGATAGGAAACGCCCCTTACGTGTTTTGGTTTGGAGTATTTGCATTCGTTTTTCCTTATTAATTTGGTGTGAACTTAGTTTTTGTTGTGCGTGGAGTTGCGAGGTGCGTTGTATCGCGGATGAACAGGTTTAGTACCGTGCCCGACGGGCCGGCGTCCTACGGGGCGATGCTACCAACGCTTGGCACGGAGCGCTTTCCTCGGTACCCACGGAAACGTTGTGCTGCACAAGGTTGCAACAGATACTCCCGTACGCCTCGCGTTTCACTGCTTCGTTTTCCTCTTATTTACACAAGGAAACGCAAAACTATAGTAATGTTAATACGTGCACGGGGTGTTGTGTAAGCGAACGTCGTGGTGCTCTGGAAAAAAATGCGTCTAAAGCTTTATGGTATGTCACAGTTATCACTTGATTTCCCCTCAGGTTTGGCTCGGACGAAATGGTGCCAAATACTCTAGGACTTCTTAGCGTATTCTAAGAGCGCAAGTATTGTGCGCAACTCGGATTCAAACGATTCGCTTTAATTGTTTTTCTCGGTGCCTTCTCTGTTGCATTACAACGCTTGTAGTGATCGTTGCTTCCCGCGCTTGTATGCGCAAGCAATATTTCAACCGCAGTACTGTGTTGTGTTGCTCTGTGCTGCGCCTCTGCCACATCCTTACTGCTATGTTTTTTTACTTACTGCCGCCGCTTTCTTTTGCATTGATCCATTTTTTCTGTTTTTACTTATCTGTTCCGATACTTGCCTAAAAAATGCAACCACGAAATTGCAGGCGTCAATCGTGGGTGAAGTTCTGTAGAAATCCAATGTCTATTTGATAAGACACCAGGGGCGGTATTCTCGTAACTGTCCCTTTTGAAAACGTCCCTTTTGCGTCCCTTTCATCGTGACGTACTTCCGGTTAAGCAGTGGACGTGGGCAGCATGAAGAAAAGTTGGCAGTAGGTTTGCCGCGCTCAGGTTACGTCACTTCCGGTTGTTTGCTTTTAGCCAATCAGGGCTCGCCAAAAGGGACACTTTTGAAAGGGACGCAGAAGGGACAAAACTCGAGAATACCGCCCCAGGACAGCTGCGGTTCAGAGTGGTGTGCTCGCTGCACTTTCCTGAATCGGCATTCCTGCGGCCCGATTTTCTTGATTGATTGATTGTATAGGGTTTAACGCGCCGACGCAACGCAGGCGATGAGGCGCGCCGTAGTGGAGGGCTCCGGATTAATTTTGACCACCTGGGGATCTTTAACGTGCGCCGAAATCTCGTTCACACGGGCGTTTTCGCTTTTTGCCTCCATCAGAAAAGCGGCCGCCGCGGCCGGGAATCGAACCCGCGACCTCGTGCTCGGCCCGGTTTTCTGCGTTAAGATGCAGTGCCCACCATATTTGCTGTTGGTTTTTTCTGGCGCGTAAAGAAAATCGTAATCCATGTAGTGTCCACGAACATTTAGTACTTATTCCCATACGGGCGTATTTTGTAGAGTGTAATAAAGTTGTTTTATGTTTATCCTGGAATAAAATTGGAATGTCGTGATTATGGCATGACTATCCGTCATTTCCTCTCTAAGACCTGAAGCCCACAAACTGAGCAAGCATTATATAACCTTGATCTACACCTAAGGCACGCACGCAGCCTGCGTAAGTGCGACGCAGTTTAACAACCAAGAAGTGGCGCAGGCAGAAATTTGTATCGGAAGGAGGGGGGCCATGTTTTTATTATGAAGGGGGGCCGGGAAGCAGACAAGTGTGGTCGATTGTCAAGTGAGAGAGAGAGAGAATGCATTTATAGGTAAAAGCGAGGTTAGCCGAGCCATAGCGCTTAGCATGCTACGCCATATGAATGAACAAAAACATCAGGGTCTGTGAACTAAAATAAATAAATAAATAAATAAATAAATAAATAAATAAATAAATAAATAAATAAATAAATAAATAAATAAATAAATAAATAAATAAATAAATAAATAAATAAATAAATAAATAAATAAATAAATAAATAAATAAATAAATAAATAAAAAATAAAATAAAAAAATAAAATTCGTGCTCTGTATTCCACGGCAGAAGAAAACATTTGGGGGTAAGGGGTACGTGCCCAGTTCGTGGTCTGCCATTCATTGCAATCAAGGTAAACAACTGCTTGTGTTTACACAGCAGTGGAAGACATGAATACGGAATAAAGTTTCACAGAAAAGGCAAGATGTTTTTAGCAACAGCGAGGCGAATCATAGAACAGTATGCTCAAGTACGTTTATTTAGTCACGGGTCTGTACTAGTTAAGCTGGCGTTGACATGAAGAACACTCGCCCGAAGCTCGCCAACTCCCGTCGGGTGGAAATGACACGAGTCCTCAGCGATTAGAGGCCTGCTAAAGCCATTTTGAAGTCAAATTTCCGTTCTAGTGCCACCAAGATGACGTCAATTTTTTTCCGGGATCTTGAGTTACATTAGGGTTATTTTTTGTTCCGCCGGAAGTGATCCCTCCTCACACGGATGGCGTTAAGCCGCATGAACAGCTTAAGAGCTGCCATTTTCTGAACGTATGGGCTTCTATGGAAGCTTCGCTACCAGTTGCATTTACCTTGGAGGGTGTGCGTAGGCGACGACGGTGACCGGTAACAAAAGCCGGCACACAGGCGTATGAATCCACCTTCACATGCACTACATTCCTCGTGGTCTCACCAGAAATCATTAGGCTAGTGACACATTCTTTAACGGTTTACGTTTATTCACCCAATGGTCACTAGCACGACAGAGACGGAACAACGGGCGCTACGTTCCTCAGTTACCGAAGACGCAAGAAGGGTGAAAGGATTGATGAATGCAAGAAGTGCGAAGGCTCCCGACATTGGTGGCCCCTGCTTGGTTGGCGGTGACTGAAGGACCGAGTGGTGGCCCTTTCAAGGGACACTGAAGTGATTTGTAGACATTGCGGGATTACTAGCGCAAATTGTAGTCCGGAGTCCATAGGCCATGTTTCGACCACTCTGGGCGCGTTTACGCGTATTTATTTAGTAGAAAAAGCAATTCGAAAATGCTGTCCTCATCTCTGAACCCTCGCCCATTTTTTGTGGCGTTTTCGTGTGACGTCACGAGGAGACGAGCTGGCAATTGGCTGCGCTACTGCACGGTTCACCGACCTTCCGATCGAGTCAGTCGGCACAGCGTTTAGACCGCCGTCCGCCGACGGGTCGTCACAATTGGATCGCTCAATTGAAACTAAGCCACCACACGTTTGTGAATGAAAAAATGTGCCTTTCTTTACTTTGTTAGTTTGTACACTGTATCTAGCTCCAAGTCTCCAATCCAATTGCTAGACGTGAGATATTGTGGAAGTTTGGGGGACGCTTACTGCACGGGCGCTATACGACAAATAGTCACCTAAAGTACTTCAAATGATAAGGCTAAATAAAAGTGTAAACTGGTTATACATTATATACCTTATATATCCAGCCTCGGCCGGGCTGGCCTGTGGCCGAGTGGTCTAAGGCGCTAGGTTATCGTTTTGCAAGTCGCAAGTGAGAATCCCCGAGGGTGCATCGTTTTTTTTTTTTGCCAGTTGATTCTTTCGTTTTCGGCCGATGTTTTCTAAACTGAGTTCACCATTTTTGGGCCGTAACGTTCACTGTTCCACGAGCGAGTTTGCAGAACGCGCGCAGACTGCCACTGACGCTCTAGCGAGTTCTCGTTAGCGTGCTGCTGCTTGCGGCAGTGGGCACAGGCCTGAATCAGCACACCCTTGGCCTGGTGCGAACACGCTTTTTACGATACAGGCATGAGTGAGGCAAGCTCCGAATATGAGGGAAAAGCGCATGGCATTTGAGCGTCAGCGGTGACGCGGAGGGCGTCATCCACTGCGTAGGCCTCGGCTAGTGATTTTTACGATTCCAAGCCGTCCTGGGAGGCTTATCTCAGGCATTTTACAGCCGACAATATGGCAGAAGAGCGGTACGGCGATTACTGAGATATCGAGAAGGCCCATCCAACGATGCCATCGGATGTCAAACATGTTGTTTTACAGAACCGAAACCGAAACTTGTTTGAATGCTAACCTCGGACATCGTGCAATCACGGTGCCATCTCTTCGCGACGTCACAGCTTTAGTTGGTGCGGCCGCCACAGACCGCGCATTGTGTTTTTCTTCTTTCCCGCTTTATAAAATAATTAACGACTTATCAACCGGATAAACGATGAAAAGTGGGGTAATTTGAGCCAGTCTACGCAGTGCTAGCAAAACCGGGAGTTTGACAAATTCACTTCAGTGTCCCTTTCAGTCGGAGGGTGCCAACCAAATTCAACACGCAGAAGCAAAAGTTGCGGCGTGCCGCAGAGCAGATGATTCCCGGGCACCTACTCGACCCATTGCAGCCGCACCACCACGTGAGCAATGCGAAGGAAGACAGGGGTAAACCAAAACAGTGTTTCCTCCCGGGTAGCCCAGCTGGGCTTATATAACATATGGTGCTTCCACGGTGATGGGCGTGATCAAAGGGACCCACAGGGGAAGGTAAGTAAAGAGGACTGACATTCTCCAAAAATAATTATCTTGCACCGTACTCTTCTTTACCTCCACTATGATCGCCTACATTGCAAGTGTACTTCGTTCCCTTCTGCAGCGTTGATGTTCGAACCACTTCGATCGTGTGATTTGTGTCGTTGGTGCGGTATCGATGACTTGTACAGTGCCACACATAATGTGCGTAAGGAATGCACGGTTCTCGCGCACTCCATAAAACACACGGCACTCAGCCTTTGACCGATAATGTTGACGCTTCGGTACATGCCGACGAGCCTGCCGTGATCACTGTAGCAGGCCCCTCAAATGTCAGTCCGGCTATAACTCAACCATTCCATTATCCAAAGCCATGGGCGGTGGAGAGGCAGCCACATCCCTGACGGTTTCTACCACTCCTATCACTGTCATCATCAGCGACTACAAGTCTGCCTTTTACGAATTTGCCAGGGGTCGTGCTCGCATTCTTCAGACCCCTCCACCTGGTCGCTACAGATGCATTTGTCTAGTCAGGGCACGAGTGCATTCACTGCTACCGGGAAATAAGCCACCGCACGAGGCCTCCCGGGATGGCCCCAGTCTCGACTCTCTCTCACCATGCAGGTCGACAAACGATGCCCTTCTCTCGTGTCGAATCATCACGTATCATTGCAACCTAAGTCGCATACGCTTCCCACCACTTCATCTTAGCCTAAATAAGCGCCAGTGTACTGCCTGGAGACAACTGCAGGGTGGCCGTTTTCCCAGTCCCATATCCTGGAGTCACAATACCCTGACACCTACAAAACGGACGTCGACTTTTTCATTTATAAACACTTTGCATAACATGGTCCAGAACGAGGCGCACAGATGGTTACCGTCAGCCACTTTAATAATTAGAATGCAAACACGATAATAAGGACGGCTTCCTCTCTTTTCTTGGCAACTGTGAACTCGAATGATACCACGCCCACAAAAAAACATAGGACACATCGCGTTCGGATTAATTCCCTACCACAGAGCTATTGACACTACGAGCCCAGTAAAAGCAACAAATCACAAGATATACCAACCAGTTGGCGTAGTGGCATTGAAAAAGCTTCGCTGGATACCACGATGTGTGCAAAGCCCACCGACCTGTTGACGCCGAAGATTTCCAAGCCTGCTATTCCGTGATTGCGGTGTGCATGCCCGCCACTTATACGCAGGAGGTGTGAGCGCCAGCCGCGACGGCGAGGCGATCCTGGATTTGGCATCATTAAATAAAAGCGACAGCAAAGCAAGTCCCCGTACATGCCGAACGTTTCGGCCTAAAGTTTTGCTTTGAAGTTAATTGTCGTCAAGCGGTACCTACAGCATGAGAAATGGAGAGAGATGACAAACGGTCCCGCGAATAGGGAACGACCCCATCTGGTGCCTGCGTACACCATTCTTTATTTGAAGCTCAGTAAAAGTTGTTGAATCAATATTGAATTAGCACGACATGGGATAGGATTGAAGGTTTAAGCGTTTCAGGTGGCGTCCTCGGTTGAAGATTACTTGAGCGCGGGCGGAATCGACAGCCCCTTGGGCCAGACAAGCTGCTCCTCCAGGTCTGTTCTCGCAGGGCCCCCTCCAAAAGCTCGGTAGTGGAAAGGTACAGACTGGCGGGAGTCAGTGGGGATTGGTCACAGCCGCCTACCGTATCAAACAGCATTCTGGGTTCTCCGCAAACTGGGAATAGCGGAGAGTTTGGACGGTTGCCAGGAGCCAGATAAGTTGGGCCCAGTCAAAAAAAAAAAAAGATTCTACGACAGGATTATCCTGTAAGGGAATGGAACATTCTGTTGTTTGTACAACAGAAATCTCTATCGTGCGACAGACATTCTGTAGTTATACAACAGAGATTCCTGTCGTACAACACCCCATCCTGGAGTCCCAACAGAGATCCCTGCTCTACGACAGGTGATCCTGTTGAACAACATAAGTTTATCTTGTGCGACAGAATTTCTTGTTGTGTTTTTCGACCGGAGGGGAATGCATTTGTTTACTGAGCGCTCAAATGTCGTTCCCGTTCTCGAGGTGAAGATTTTTGTAGGGGAAGCTAGTGTTTGTCACGACAGTCGGTTGTGATGCGGGATGTCTGCGTACAAATGAAGGCTTGCATTGTCTCGGGTTTGCCAGCGATGCTTTCAACGCCCGCTAATTCTGAAGCGATGACATGCTTCGTTTCCACATACGCCACGAAGTGCCACAGCCTATACAATTTTCATACCCTCTTCAAGGGCTGCTGTTGGATGATGAGTAGTGTTGTGGCGTGCAGGCGTCCATAGCGAAATACCAACAAACCTGCTGCGAGTCGATGACGATGCCAGATGCGTTAGTTTGTGCAACGACGAAAGCGATAACCACTTCTTCACCTTTGCGAGCATGCCGCGCAAGGACTTTGACGTTGCTTGGAAGATATTGAGCCTAAGGTTAGAGCCACAAAAGGTGGGGGTAAAAATAAGAATAGCACGGGTGATTGACCAGTTATCTTGGCTGTAGTTAAGAGGAGAAGAAGGAAAAGACGAAGGAAAGACTGCCTACTGTAAGCCAGGTGTTAGGTTTAACGTTAGAATTAAGGAACCGATGCCTGCAGCTTGATGCGCGATGGGTTTGGCGTTGTCAGGCACGCTGTCAAAGCCAGCATTAGGGCTACCGAAAGTTAAGCATAACCATAAGCCTATCCACCGTAAGCAAGGAAGAGAAGATGGAACAGTGAGTGATTAAAACGAGTTTTGGGCCGACGAAAATAAAACAAAAGAAATCGGTGACATCTCGAGGCTTCATTTATTGAGAAAAAGAACGAAAACCCACGAAGAAAAATGCACTGACGATTACTATGCTCCCCAATATGCGAAATTTGTTTACAGCGCAAACTGCAGCCTTTGCGGTCACGGCGCATATCTGCTGCGTCTCAGGACATGATCGCGTGTTGAGTGAACGAACGGCGGCACGCGGCACTCCGTATTTTCCGCGTTTTGGCGGGTAAACGTCACCGCGTCACCAAAATGAATGGAGTCGCCAGCAGACGCGCGAGTCAGGCCGATGTCTCCGCTCGCCAGACATCGGCGTCGATGCATCGCGAGAAAGCACCGGAAAGCGAGCGGCAGCGTCCGGGTTTCCCGTCTGCCTTGTGGTTTGAGGCCATTCCTTTCAGTAGAAAACAATCAAATTCTTTCAATCTGCGGTAATCGGCTGCCTTGAGACAAACTGCAAGCAATTTCTGTTCGAAAGCCCTCATTCATTCGTGGCTTGCTTGGCTTTCTTCGGGGAGATCGGGGATTTGCGATGGATTTTCGTGAGTTAAATAAGGGAGCTCTGGCTACACCGCTTGTAGTATTGTGGTATTGACATGCTGGGGCTTGTCTGCAAGGTCAGCCCGTGACGAGCATGCGTTCTAGCGGCGGATTCCATTCCATTCATGGCTACATGTCTTGCATAGGGGTGACTAGGGATGTGCGATAGCTTTTCTTGACTCAAATTAGGGAGCTTTGGTTTCATCGCTTGTAGTACTAGCATAATTGGGTTCGCCTCCAAGATCAGTGCGTAAGAAATTTGGGCGTTATCACAACGCAAATTTCTCGAATACGACCAAAACAAAGCACACCCGGTAATATTGGTTGGCAGCGTCGGTTAGAATACCGTATTCTTCGATTCCGCCAGTCTCTTGGTGTGGTCGAGAGGTTGTGTGTGGGGCTTCTGTTTTAAAAGTCCATGGTTGGAATCTTGGCAAAACCTCTCTTTTTTGCGGTGAGGCTTTGATCAGCTTTTTTTGGAGGGCAAACTAAGGGGGCCAGAGTATTTTGCCTTTTGATCTACAACTGACGCTCGAATCTAACCTCAGTAGCAAGTTATCGCTGAAATTTGTTTGGCTTACGCTTTGAATTCATGGAGCAGTCCGTAGATAACATCAAAGTAGGGCATCAAATTCCAAAGAAGTAAACTGTTCGACGTGCGGTTTTGTTTATCAGGCGCTCTTATTTTGTTCATATTTGATAGTGATAACTTGAAATACATTTTGCAGCAATTCATAATTGCGCCGCAAGCATTCGCAGCAACGAATAAAGTAAGGCATTTATGGCAACTCTAGGGTCCTAATTGCTGCATTTAGGCAAATGAAAAAAGTGGTCATAAACGATAAAAAGATTTCCAGATAACATCTACGTTTAGGGCTTAAGATGTAGGACGCGATAGCGTTACTTAGACGCCGTCTAAGCGTCTTGAAACGGAGTTTTGGTGTTTACAACGTGTGCTTTCCAGGCACTAATGTTCAGAGAAGAGAGCGAAACTAGCGGCAACGACTTTTATTTGCCGTGGCACAGGAAGGACAGAGGCCACCTGCGCTTTTTAGCTGGAGAAGCCGGCGTGAAATTTTGAGTCTGCAGGGGGTTGTTATAGAAGGCGGTAGTGCCAGTGTTCCAAAATTTTATTTTCTAGCGTCATGACCAGCCTGAACTATTTGGAATTTTTTTCTAAGGGGAAGAGGGGAACAGAATTTTATTGTGTAAGATGTGGTTGGAGTTTCTGAAAAGGAGGTAAACAGATTGTAAGGAGCTAAAGAGGTGAGCCCAAATTGCAAGGCCCCAGTCACAGCAGCTCTGTTACTGGAGGATTGTGGAAAGTTGGGCGAGTTGGAACGACGTCTTGAACGGAACCAGCGTAGAAGGCACGAAGACGGAGAGAAGAAATACACAGGACAGTCGCTGGTATGAATAAACTGTATGAATAGGTTGAATATGAATAAATAAATGAATAAATATGCTCTGTACGAATAAACTCACGCTGATACGGTGGTGAGGTGGTCAGGGATGCTTCCTATGTTTCGACGGATGTGGAACGTGTAATGTTTAACTTGTCATTTTGTGTGCCTATATTTAAATATCACCATGTTGCGTGGAAGAAATTGCAAGTTTTCCAGTACAGATCAGTGTTATAGTATTGTCGGGAATTTCCTACAAAGCATCTTCGCCCATCTAGATTTGTCGATATGTATTGGTTCGTATCCTGCGCTGAGCTTGCGATTCTTCGACGATGACATCCTCTTTGGCACGGGGAAGGATGATGCTGCGTGTTCGCGTGCTTTTTGTCAGCTGCGGCGTAACCTTCCAGACTCTCGTGTCCGGGTGTCAATGTGATGCGAACGGTCATCATTGTAGACGGAAGAACGTATTTTAAGCGTTTGGGTATTCTGCATGCACAAACATGTCCAAAGACCTTTTGACAGTCCGTAATGATGCTTGAGCTTATATTTGGTAGTTCTCATAAGCGGGTCGCCGACCTATTTGGTGATTGCGAGAAGTGGGAGGTTGAGGGCTGCCTTATATGCTGCCCTCATGATGGTGTTAATTTTGTTTCATTCAGTTCAGGTAAATTTCTTTAAAGGCAGGTGGTATGAGTGTCTTCATAAGTGTTGCATTTATTTTTGCTGTTTCTAGATCCTTTCTTTCTTAGATGTATAATTATATGGTCCAAATGGGTAAAGGGTTTCCATTTCTTTCTGATTGCGAGATTACTTCTGCCGCCTCGCTGTAGTGCCATGCCGATAATTTTTACGTGACCGTCCTCTCGGACGACATCCTGACAAATTTTTAGTGTAAATTTTTAAATTGTGCGCATGGTCAGATGTTGCCGCGAGAAATTTGAAAAGTAATTTAAAAATTGCCCTATTATGTACACGCCCAGTGCCCGGTTTCATTTCTTATTAACAGACATTTTTGTTAGTTTATGGTCTTAAAATCGGCCATCTTGGCTTTTTCAGAGCTTGGCGTTAACCTCTCGCCACTCTTTCGCCAGGACTTTGCCCTTCCTAAGTCAGGGGACACAAATGGTGGTGCGCCATCAGTTCGGCTGGCAAGAGAGCTTTGGGGTGATGGAGTAAGTTGCAGCAGCCCCTGGCCATCGTATCTGCCGAGGATGCGCCTGCCGATACAGTGTATAACACACCTTACTGCGCAGGCGCGGTCCTCCGCTGAAATCGCTTATCGTTTCTTTCATCTCCGCTGTACTATTATTGCCCTCCTTTCCACATCCAAGCTGCTGCTCTCATAGAGTTTCTTACAATATACATTAGAGACGAATCTGGCTGTAGTGTCTGTGCGGCTCACATGAAGGCCGTCTGTGTCGTCATGGGCCGCCATTACATAATGCACCCGCCTTAGTTTCATCATTGGCTTGTATTGAAACGTTTTAGTGAACGCAAATTTAAACAAAGTGCCACAAAAAGGTGAAGAATAATGTGCAATTATTTAAGTGGAAAATAGAACAGGCTGTTTTAAATCTGCGAAAAATGGAAGCAAAGCGTATTTTTCCGGAACGATTGTGCCTGCTATTCTGAGGCCAACGTGGTAGTTACGAACAGTGTTAACATTTGGGGCGGAAACTCATTAGATACTCTTATTTCATTAATTTATCATTATTTCTGATAAGTTGTTCCCAAAGTTTGTAAAATTTTTTGAGCGTGCCTATGAAAACGTCGCGTTCGTGGTGAACCGGTTCACCGACCGTCAGATACAGTTTAACAAAACTTGCCGCTGAGCGAGTTTTTATACTTGAAGGAAAATTCCCGCCGTTCCACCCTCTGAATGTGGTTGGAAAGCAAAGCTGCAAATGGCAGCCACAACGATTACACATGCGATGTCACTTAAATTCACTCCCGTCGCTCTACAAATACTGAAACCAGGGAGAAGTGAAATGCTCTTAACCACACCATTTATTAATTCAAAGAGATATTCTTGGTATGGTTAAATGAAAGCATGATGCATGAACGGTGGTTCGTTGAGTTGTATTGGTGTAGCACATGAGTGGGAACTCTTTTTTTTTATAAAATTAAAGGAAGCTCAAACCCGGTGTTAGACGATCTCACTTCTCCGTCTCTTACGCCGCGGAAGGAAGCGACGAGATCGGCAGCGGAGACGAAGGAGGAGCAGGAGGAAATACTTCTATTCAGATTCTTGAACAGCCCAGAGTGCGGCCCAGGGAAGTGGTTACTTCTTCACTGGAGCCCACATGCAGTCCGTTCCGCCTGTTCTCTGTCCACCAGCTTAAATTGGGCAGGAAGAGAGGGGCTGTATTGCAGCATCTCCCATTGCTCGTATTGCGTAGTTGACGGAAGGAGACGAGGAATCTCAGGACTAAAGTCCCACCCCCCGATTATGTGGGTAGTGTCCCTACCTCTCAGCAAAATTTACATTTAGCGTAATAGCGATTTGGGTGGATTAAGAGCAGACGCGTCGGGTGTGGGAAGGAACCGGATTGTACGAGCCGTAGGGTAGTTTGCTGTTCTCTCAAAACGTTCGGGTAAAGCGAAGGTGGGGTCTCTCTCTGACGGTGATAATGCTGAGTTATGTCCCTGAAAGAGACAAGCGGGTGAATGTCCTCGTGGAGCTCCGTACCACGGGGAGGGGGGGGGGGGTAAAAGCTCAGCCTTGTTGGTGGGCGTATTCGTTGCCCTCCATGGAAGCGTGAGCGGGTGTCCAGATGAGCGGAATAGAACCGATTGGGGAGTGGAGTTTTAGCACACGCGATGCAGGTCGGGACACCCAACCGGGATGGTAATTCCGGTAGGCCTGTTGGGAATCGGTGTCTACCTTCCGAGTCCATGGAGTGAGAGCAAAGGCGATGGATGCCTCTTCTGCCTCTGAGTGAGGCACACGCAAGGAGGTTGGTTCTTGAGGTATCCACGATGATGGCCTACTGCTGCCCTCGATGTTGGGAGGCCTCTGTGTAGATAGCCGCATGATCCCCACCAAGGGTGGTGTTGAGCGCTTGAGCCCGTGCTTGTCGGCGACTCTCGACCCGTGAGGGGTTCATATTTCTAAGAAAAGAGACCATCTTTAGTTCTCGTCGCCCAGAGTCCGGTAGTAGATCAGGCGGAGTGACATTGTGAGCTGCCCAGCCAATCTGGTGAAGGATGCGGCGACCCGTTGCAGTTCTGATCATTCGGAGCTTCTGGTTAGAAAGATGACCCTCTATCAGCTCTTCCACCGTGTTGTAGAACCCCGTGCTAAGAGCCTCTCTGTGGAAGCACTCATGGGAAGACCAACGGCCTGCTCAATTGCCTTTCTAATCATTATATAAAGCATCGTCATGTCCTCCTTTCCTAGGAGTAGACAGGGGGTTGACGTGAGCGATTGTCCAGGGGAGAAAAGCTTGAATTAATCTAAAGGTATCGGATTCCTTGAGGCCCAGCTTCTTGGTGGCAACTCGCCTGATGATGTGTATGATTTGATTGATGCTGTGTTTGAGGCGCTCCAAGGATGCGTCACTCTTGTGTGTGTTGTGTTGTGTGTGTGTTGTGTTTTATGGCACATAAGGAACTAAGGCCAAACAAAACAAAAGGTTCGGCCAAACAAAAGGTTCGGTGTTTTTTTGTGGATAATAACCAATTCCTTATTTTGTTATAGCTTGTTTAGAAGTGTAGCTTCTTTTAAAAAACTAATGACAGAGGAAATTTTAACAACAGCATCCTCTCCTAGGAGTAGGCTGAGGTGAAATGGAATTTGCTCGCTGTAGAACAGCTTAAAATGTTTTTTCCTCAAGGCTGCCAATTTCCCACATGAGAGTAAGATGTGATTTACTGTGAGTTCTTGGTTACAATCTTCACATCTCGGTTTGTCTTGTTTCATAAGAAGAAAATTATGTGTAAGATGTGTGTGTCCAATGCGGAGACGACATAAAATCACTTCTTTGAGGCGTTCTTCAGGTCTGTTTGATTCCCACTCTGCTATCGTGGGTTTCACTAGGTGGAGTTTGTTATCGGTTTCCTTATCCAAAGAGGACTGCCAAGTTTCTCTCAGTTTGCTCCGTATAAATTTCATGCAGTCGCTGTGAGGAATCTGTACTTTCTCTATTGTTTCGTTACCTGCCTGTGCGGCACGCGCATCGGCTCTCTTATTTCCCTTGATTCCAACAGTGTATTATGTCTCCTATTAGAGGTTGAGCTGCATTTGCGTCATGTACTACTGTGACTGCGCTGACAGAGTCTGTATTTATAATACTGTCTAATTTTATTCTTCATTATCCTTTCTTCTGCCACAGCAATGGCATAACATTCTGCTGTGTGGACTGAAGCGCACTGGGTTAGCCTGATCACCTTTTCCCATTTCCCTTGCAGTACTGCACTCTCGACCTAGCACGATGTTTTGGAACCGTCTGTGTAAAATGAGGTGTAGTCTTTGTATTCTTCGTTTAGTGCCAAAAATTCCCGTAAAATATGTTCTCGCGGTGTGTGCTTTTTTTGAAGGCGTGTTAGTGTGAAGTCACATGTTGTAGGAAAACTATACCAAGGGGGTAGTTGGTTCTGTTTATGGGCAATTTGAGGTAATGTGTCCAGCATACTGAGTTCTTGGCATCCTTCTTCAAACCGAAGAAGCAATGGTCTGATAGCTTGGGGTTTATTTTTAAACAGATTTCCTAGACGGGCATTTTGTAACTATGGGATAGCACAGATGTTTCGGCAGTGAACGGATCTTTAGAATGTATGAGCATGTCAGCAGCATTGTTCTTCTATGTGTGAGTGGGGGTTATTTGTTTCGACGTAGAGGCTGTTTATGGGTGTTGTTCTATACGCCCCTGACGAGGGACGTAAACCTAACTTGTGAACTGGGTCCAATCGTACCAAGTAAGACTGTCTCGCGGAGCCATACATAATGCTACCATAGTCTAAGCAGGGGCGTACAACAGAACGGTAAATTTGTAAAAGGCAGGCCCCGTCGGAACCCCAGTGTTTGCGTGACAGGACCTTAAGTATATTTAAAGCTGGCGAAGCTTTCTTTTTAAGCATATTGATGTAGGGCAGGAAAGTGAACTTTTTGTCCAACATTCTGCCTAGAAATTTGTGTTCGTTTTGTATGGGCAAGTCGATTTCATTGAGGTGTAGGGTCGGATTGGTCTGTAAGCCTCGTTTGAGAGAGAAGAGAATAGCCACTGTTTTGTGTGCTGAAAACTGGAAGCCATTTCTGTCTGCCCATGTTGTCAGTTTATTTATAGTCAACTGTACTTGTCTCTCGCATGTTGCACGTTGGAAAATGTGCAAGCTGAAGATCATCAACATAGACAGAGTACATAATCGACTTTGGAATTATTTTGCTAATGGAGGTAATTTTTCAACAAACAGTGTTGTGCTTAGAATACACCCGTGAGGGAGCCCGTTTTCCTGTACTCTCGAGAGGGTTGAGCCCAGGCGTACTTGAAATGAACCGTTTGCCATGAAGTCATTCAGGCAATTTAGCATTCTTCTACGGATGCCTAACTCTACTATATCCCGCATTATTCCAAACCTCCATGTGGTGTCATAAGCCTTCTCCAGATAAAAAAAGACAGCAAGGCAGTGTTGTTTGTGTATGAATGCTTCTTGTACGGCATTTTCGAGGCGGACAAGATGGTCAGTTGTTGAGCATGCTTTTTTAAAACCGCACTGGCGAATGTCTAGAAGTTCATTTGATTGTAGGACAAAACTTAACCTGGTATTCACGACAAGTTCAAACGTTTTGGCTACACAGCTCGTAAGGGCTATTGGTCTATAACTACTTGGGGAGGTTGGCGGCTTTCCGGGTTTTAGTAAGGCTACAATGAATGCTTTTTTCTAGGCTACCGGCATGCATCCCGATACCTAAACTTTATTAAAACACTTCAGAAGTGCTTCTAGAGAAGAACCTGAAAGATGTGCGAGCATTTCATAATGTATATCATCTGGGCCGGGTTCAGTGTGCTTACCGGCTTAAAGAGCCCTCTTCAATTCTTGGAGCGTTATTAAACTATTATAAGGTTCGTTTATGCACCTTGTGTTGAGAGGTTTTGTTTCTCTGCAGTGTATTTGTATTTTAAAAATTCTTCTGTGTAATGCACGGAACTGGAAACGCTGGAGAAATGTTCACCCAGTATATCCGCCTGCTCTACTAAGTTACTTTGTACACCAGGTGCTGTTAGAAGAGGAACTGTAAAAGGGGAGTACGTGCCACTGGGTTTCCGAAATTTCTCCCACGATTTTTTATGTGAGCGAGCTGTTTATAGACGAGACGTAATTTTTCCATGAATCGTTCTCGGCACTCCGCCGAATGTACCGGCCTTTCTCTCTTTTCCTTTTAAACTCTAATAAATATTCTTGCGTTGGATACCTTAGCAAGACTCCCGATGCTTTCTTTTGCTTCTTTTTGGCTTCCTTACACTCTTGTGTCCACCATACTTTGCTTTGTCTCACCATTCCCGAGGACTGTGGAATAGCTAAGCGTGGAGCCTTAAGAATGGAAGATGTAAAACTTTAATTCAATTCATCGATGCTCAGAGTGTCCGAAACATCTTGGTCAAAATTAGCTTCGGAAGTAAAAAGACACCAGTCGGCAAACTGAAGTTTCCACCTGCGTGGTTTCGTCAGGATAATGGTTGGTGATGATGTTACGCTAATGATTACAGGTAGATGATCGTCCATATCGGTTGTCAATGACATCCCACTTAAAATCGCTGAAAACACTCGGTGCACTAAAGGATAAATCTAGGCAGCTCGTTTTCCCTGAGCTTGGAGAGCAATATGTAGGTTTGCCGGTGTTTAAAAGACAGGCATTATTGGATAGAATAAAATCCTCTAAAATCTGACCCCTGGCGTCAGTTTTTTCGCTCCCCCAAAGAGAAGAGTGGGCATTAAAATCGCCAACTATTAAAAACGGTTCCTGTAGTTGGTTTACCAAGTCTTCAAGATCTTGCAGTGTTAATTACTGTGAGGTGTAGTTCAATGTACACACAGCACACTGTTATTGTTTTAAATGCAAGAAGGGTGACTGCCACTGCTTCTAGCCTAGTTTTAAATTTGTCTTCTCAGGCTGCTACGCCATTTTGGACAATTATTGCCACTCCGCCCGACAGCCTACTCGCCTGCTCCAGGTCGCAGTGAACGACCTGGCAACCGTTCAGTATATTCGTGTGCTTAGGATCTAAGTTTCTTTCCTGACCACAAACGGCCACAGAAGAGTGTGTGGCGAAGATGTCTTTGATGTCATTTAAATTATTTAAATGTCCTCTGCAGTTCCAGTGGACAATGAATGCCATGTTGGTTTTGTGATGAACTGGAAACTAGGTTTTCGGTCCTATGATTCGGGGCTTGTCTTTTTGTGTTGTCTAGGGAGTTCCGCCGCCCATCCGACGTAGAAGGCGCAGATCCTCCTTCAGTTGTGTCCATCGTCTCTTCAGAGACGCCGGAGGTTCGTGCAGAACGCACGTGTGTCGCACTGTTTGACCTCACCGTGTGGGGTGAGGCCTTGGAGACTGCCGAACCAGGAGTCCGTGCAGCCCGCTTTAGAGGTGGTGGCGCAGCGCTAGCTGCTTCCACCGGGGGTGCGGGTGGCCTTGCTGGAACCTCACTCTGTGTGGCTTCAGCCGGCGCCGAAGACCGCTGTGATGCTGCGCCCTGTTGCACCACAACGGAGTAGGATCGCGTATGCGCCGGTGAGAGTTGCCTCCTCGCTTCATGAAATGTTAGGTGCTCCGTCACTGAGTGTGATTATTTCTTTTTCTTTTTTCCATGCCGCGCGAGCACGGGAGTATGCTATGTGGTTGCCTTTGCAGTTCCCACAGAGTTGTTCACATTCGCAGTTCTCGGCAAGGTGTTCGTTGGAGGCACACTTGGCGATTGTGTCTTGGCCCCGGCAGCTCAGCGAGCCGTGGCCGTAGCGTTGGCACTTGTAGCATCGGCGTGGGTTTGGTATGTAGGGTCTGAGTTTCATCTTTGTGTACCCCACCTCTACACATTCTGGGAGGATTCATGATGCGAAGGTCAGGACGATATGCTTAATCTCAATTTCTTTGTTCTCCCATTAGATTTTGATTCTGTAGACATTTGTGACATTTTGCTCTTTCAGGCCTTCTAGAAGCTCCTCCTCGGACAAGTAGTTTATGTCGTCATCTGAGATGACACCGCGGACTGTATTTAGTGATCGGTGCTCGCTGACAGTTACCGAGATCTCTCCAAAAGACGTTAGCTGTGGCAGTTTATCACACTGATATTTGTAAAGTAGTAGAAGGAGGAGGTCTCCGTTGGCTAGCTTCTTTATCTTGTAGCCTTCGCCAATGGCGGCTGTTAGCGTTTTTGCAACCACAAACGGCGAGACAAGTCGGGCAGTTTTGTCGGGGTCGTTACTGTGCACCACATGGAAGCGTGGAAAGTTGACATTTCTAGTGAAAAATTTCGTCTTTACATTGGTGCCCCACTTTTACGAGAGAGATCAGTTGATCGAAAAAATGAAGCCATAAAATGTGAAATCTGTTCTGACATGGTGCCAGCCGCCCACCATGGAGCCTAACAAGGGGACGGGACAAGAATTCGAAAGCAAGTCCTGCCCACGCCAGCCGTACACCACGACTATAACCAAATATGGCTGAACTCAGGGTCGTTCGCCAAACAGGTAAACCCTAGCCGCCACGGAAAACAGAAGCTGAGAAGCAATGAGATGACAGGAAAGTTGTTAGAAAGAAGACAGGAAAGTGAAAGGTGTAGGGGAGGACAGGAAAAGGCGACTGCCGATTCCCCCCGGGCGGGTCAGACTGGAGGTGCCGTCTACGAGAAGCGGAGGCCAAAGTGGTGTGTTGCCTTCGCCAAGGGGCCTAAAGGGACACTGAAGTGAATTTGTCAAGCTTCCGTTTTTGCTTGCACTGCGTAGGCTGGCTCAAATTAGAACACTTTTCATCGTTTATCCGGTTGACAAATCGGTAATTATTTTACAAAGCGCGAAAGAAGAAAAACTACCATGCGCGGTTTGCGGCGGCCGCACCAACTAAGCTGTGACGTTGGGAGGAGGCGGCACCGTGATTGGACGATGCCCAAGGTTAGCACTCAAATAAGTTTCGGTTTCGGTTTCGGTTCTGTAAAACAACATGTTTGACATCCGATGGCATCGTTGGATGGGCATTCTCAATATCACAGTACTCGTAGTACCGCGCTTCTGCCATGTTGTCGGCTGTAAAATGCATAAGATAAGCCTCCCAGGACGGCATGGAATCGTAGCATTCACTAGCCGAGGCCTACGGAGTGCATGAACGCCGTCCGCGTCCCCGAAAAAACGCACAAATGCATGCGCTTTTCCCTATATTTGGAGCTTGCCTCACTCATGCCTGCATCGTAAAAAGCGTGTTCGCACAAGGCCAAGGGTCTGTTGATTCTGGCCTGTGCCCACTGCCCGCAAGCAGTCGGTGCTTATGGCAACAGCAGGACAACGAGAACTCGCTAGCGCGACAGTGCAAGGCTGCGCGAGTTCTACGGACTAGTTCGTGGAGCAGTGAACGTTGCGGCCCAAAAAAAGGTGAACTCAGTATAGAAAACATCGCGGAAAAACGAAAAAGTTACCTTATAAAAAACAAAAAGCTTGTACCCGCGGGGATTCGAACTTGTGACAGGCACTTACGATGACATACCTAGCGCTCCAGACCACACGGCCAAAGGCGAAAACGCTGCCGACAGTGGAAATATAAGGTATATAATGTATAACCTGTTTACACTTTTATTTAGTTTTAGTATTTCAAGCAGCTTAGGTGACTATTTGTTGTATTGCGCTCGTGCAGTAAGCGTCCCCCGAGTTTCCACAATAGCTCACGTCTAGCAATTGCATTTCTTAGATGGAATTGTTCGCAGATGCGTAGTCGTGCTGCTGACCGGTGTGCTTGTTGGCCCAGCGCAAAAAAGTGCTTCCCGCACCCTAGTTTACGCTGTACGGTAAAAATATCAGTTGATTTTATTTCCTTAGTACCTATATTGACTTCGCTTTCTCTTCTACCCCTTCAAGAGGCCTTATATTTTCCTACTGGCGTACCAGTCAGCGAAGCGTCGCATGTGCGCTTGTGCAGCGCTTGTGTGAAGCGACCTTGATGATGATGATAGTTGGGTTTTATTTGCGCAAGGCCGACTATGGGCAAAGAGCGCCAAAAAGAAGTTACTGAATTGTGATGAGACCGTAAATACGAGAACATGTGACTAAAAGTAAAAGTGATGCAAAACAAAATACAATGGAGATGGCTGGTCTATAGGGCCAGGACGATTACACGTGATATGACAAGAGCTGCAGAATGTTCACCTTAGCTAAAAACTTAAATACACGCTGACTAGAAAACATTGGTTCGTCGGCTAAAAAATATGATGGGTGCAAAGGAATGTCTCGTCTGTATAATTCAGGGGAAATGTTTGTGACGTGTTGTGTCAAGTGCTCTGCATGTGATTGGCATGTGGACTACGGATAGGCCTTTTCCACACCTGCTACACGTGGGTCCCGAAGTTCCAGTGAGCAGGTGGGAGTGCGTCGCATGTGTGTGGCCTATCCGCAGCCTAGCCAGGGCGACTTCAGTGTATCTGTTGTGTGAGTCAGTTATGTAGCGTCCCAGTTGTGGTTTTATTACGTGTAGTTTGTTGTCTGTTTGTTGACTCCAGTGTAGTTGCCATGTGTTACGAAGCTGTCGTCTGATGTGTGTCTTTAGGTCGGTGTAAGGTTCTGTTGTTATGTCAACTGTGGTCATGAGAGCAGCAGCACCAGCCATTTGATCAGCGGTCTCATTGCCAGGGATCCCACAGTGACCTGGTACCCAGCATATGGTTATTTCTAAATCTGAAGCATATGCAGTCATTATGGCCTTTAAAAGAACATTGATTACATAGTTTTTTGACGACCTTCCTGATGACAATGCCTGCACATTGCTTAGAGAATCTGTGTAGACGATGGAATTTGGAATCTTATGTTTCGGGATGTGATATGACACGAGTAAAATGCCATACGCTTCTGCCGAGTAAATACTGCTGTGAAAATTCATTGTTTTGATAACTCTAAAATTTGGTCCGTGCGCTGCACAAGAGACAGTAGAAGCAGTTTTGGACGCGTCGCTATAGAATTCTGCGCACCTGTACTTGTCCTTTAGGAACAGGAAGTGCTGCAGAATTGCATTCCTGGGTACCCTATTTTTTTCTACAAGAGTGAATGACAGGTCGCACGTTACAGGACGAAGATGCCATGGTGCGATAAAATTATGAATGGGTGTCTTGTGCATGTCTGAAAGGGGGACATTGAGTGCAGAAGCTTCCTCCCTAACTCTGAGAGAGAACGGTAAGGGAATAGATGGCCTGTTTAAAAACAGTTGTAAATTTGATGTATCGTTCATGATGGGATTAAAAGGATGGTTGGTCAGAGACACGATCTTGGATGCATACAACAGGTCAACATACTCCCGCTGATGCCCTAGGCACCATTTGTCGCACTCGACATAAAGACTTTCAACAGGCCTAGTGCGGAATGCGCCACATGAGAGGCGAAGGCCAAGATGCAGCACTGGGTCGAGCATTTTCAGTGCTATTTTTGTAGCCGACCCATACACGACACTGCCGTAGTCGAGCCGAGACCCCACCAACGCTGTGTACAGGCGCAGCAGGAGTTGTTTGCCGGCCCCATAAGATTGATGTGAGAGCACCTTAAGAATATTCATTGTTTTAAGCATTTGCATTTGAGCTGTCTGATATGTGGGATGAATGTAAGTTTTTCGTCGAATAAAATACCTAAAATCTTGTGCTCCTTGTTCACAGGAATTGGCACATTCGCAAGAGTGATGTCTGGGTCCGGGTGGACCACGCCTCCTGGAGAACAGAACACAAGAGCTCTTCGCGGGATTAAGATTAAAGCCATTCTTGTCAGCCCAGCCGGCAAGTTTCTTGACGCCGAGCTGGACTTGACGTTCGCAGATGGACAGGTTGCACGATTTAAAGGATATCTGCACGTCATCTACATACATAGAATAAGAGATTGTAGGTGGCAGTGCCTTTCCTAGAGAGTTCATTTTTACTATGAAGAGGGTGCAGCTCAACACTCCACCTTGCGGCACGCCATTTTCTTGCACGTGAACATTCGACAGTGCACAACCAACTCTGACGCGAAGGGTTCTGTCCAACATATAACTACAAAGGATGTTCAACATGTTGCCCGCAACACCGATTGACTTTAGGTCACTGAGGATACCGTACCGCCAAGCAAACATAGGCTGTCTCTATGTAGAAAAACACCGTAAGACAAAATTGTTTATGCACAAAGGCATCCTTTATATATGTTTCAACAGCTACGAGTTGATCGTTCGTTGATCGCCCCGCCCTGAAGCCTGCCTGGCAGCTCTCGAGAAGACCGTTGTACTCAAGGAAGTACACGAGCCTGCGATTTATGATCTTCTCGAGAAGCTTGCACAGGCAGCTAGCTGGTCAGGGCAATGGGTCGATAGCTAGGAGGAGAGGAAGGGTCCTTCCCTTCTTTCAAGAATGCTACAACTATGGCCTCCCTCCAAGACTTTTAAATGTGCCCCGAAAGAAATATCTTGTTGTAAAGGTGAAGGAGTGTTACAAGAGTGTCTGTGTGTAAGTGCTGTATCATTGTAAATGTAATGTTGTCTGGGCCTGGAGCTGAGGGTTTACACGTTCTTAGATTAGCCCTCAGCTCATATAGTGAAAACAGGAGAAAACGTAAAACGTGAAAACGTAAGAAGTCTGATTTGCTGTTGTCACGTGTAGGGACTTCTTTTCACAAGAGGCTTTATGTTTCAAGAAAGTGTTTGTGAAGTGTGCAGAGCTTGACACGTGTTGAAAGTGTTGTGCAAGTGTGTTAGCCTGATCTTCTAGTGTGTCCCCAGTCGTGCTCACCAAGGGCAGGCTATGTGTATGTTGTCCTTTAAGTTTACGTATTCGTGTCCATACCTTGCGTGTGTCTGTGTATGAATTTTCGTCTGTTCTGAAGGAGCGCCAAGTATCCCGTTTTGCCTCTCGGCGCACGCGCTTTCCCAAGGCCTTTGCTCTTTTAAAAGAAATTGAGTTAGCCGACGTGGGGTACCGGCGAAGGACACCCCACCCCTTGTTCTGGGCCACTCGCGCTCGCCTGCAGTCCTCGTTCCACCAGGGCCTCCTTGGGTTGCTTGGGGCACCGGAGGCCTGGGGAATAGACTTCGACTTTGCGGCGGCGTCGAGGATGATGTGCGCCGTGAGCAGTTGGGCGCCTCTTCTACGTGTAGGTGTTTTATAGATGTGTAGTGCAGTTTAGATGTTTCTGTGAATGTACTCCAGTTTGCTCTTCCCTCATTGAACCTTTTATGAGAGGGGGAAGTGTTTCTGCCTATGCCTATGTATGTCAATTTGGTGGGGAAGCGGTCACTACTATATAGGTTTGTGTCCACATGCCACTCAAGAAATGGGAAAAGAACTGCAGAGCCAAGAGCCAAGTCAAGATGTGAATAACTGTTTTGTCCTATGTTATAATATGTAGCTTGGTTTTTGTTAAAAAGGCATGCTCCCGATGATGTTAGAAATTTTTCAATACGGCGACCTCGGGCATCTGTGCGGGAAGAGCCCCAGATTGAATTATGTGCATTGAGGTCGCCTAAGACTAAGTACGGTTCAGGTAGTTGATCTATCAGGGCCTCAAAATCAGTGTTCGATAGTTGGTAATCCGGAGGGATGTAGAGGGAGCATACCGTTATTAACCTATCATAAACAATGGTTTGAATCGCGACAGCTTCAAGCATGGTGTTTAGGTGGATGGTGTGACACGCTAAGGATTTTCGGGCTACTATGGCCACACCACCTGAAGAATAAGTGCAAGTGTGCCTGTCTTTTCGAAAAACCAAGTAGCTATTCAAGAAGTTAGTATGTTTACTATTTAGGTGTGTTTCCTGAAGACACATGAGACTTGGCTGATGTGAATGAAGTATCTCGTACACATCATCTAGATGGTTGATAAGGCCTCTACAGTTCCATTGAATGATGTCTGTTCCCATTATTTACATTTAAGAATGACTGGAGTGTCTGTGTGTGTGTGTGTTCATGTGTCGTCTTTCGGGGCTGTTACTCTGGGATTGGGCTTTTTGGTCCTGTCTGTAGGCTTGGAAGTCGGTGGCCGCTCCTTGCGCTGCGTTGCAGGCAGGAACGGCGAGACATCCATCTCGTCGTTGGATGTCCGAGGGGTGCCCGATGGACCGGGCCTCCCGGACTTGGCCCCTCCTCGGGAGCCCTTCGTTTGAGCCGCCACCGCCGAGGGCGTCCGGGGCGCCAGAGGTGGCACGGGCGGTGCGGTGGCGGTGGGAGCCGGTGCGGGGCCCGCGGTGTCCATCACCTCGGTACCCTCCAACGCACTGGAGGATGGGGAGACAGGGGCGAGAGCGGCACCGGTCCCGACGGAAGACGTTGCCACCACAACCGCTGCTGCCTCAGCAAGCGGCGTCGTGGCGGGTTGGGCTGCAAGAGGCAACCCAGGCGGGGGCGGGGGAGGGACCAGGTCAGACTCGCTGAACTGGGTCCCTGTGGAAACCAGACGCCGCTCCGCCCCCCGGCGAGCTGCGTCGGCGTACCTCCCCAGAGGGAAAGAGACGAACCTCTTCCGCGCCTCTGGGAAAGTGATGTTTTCTGTCACCTTGAGATTGATGATTTTATTTTCTATTTGGAACTTTTCGCATTTCCTGGAGTAGGCCGCATGTGGGCCCCTGCAGTTTGCAGAAGTGAGGATGTCAGAATTACAGTTGTCGGTGGGGTGGTCCTGCGCGGCGCATTTCGCACACGTTGTTTTGCCGCGGCAAGAGGTTGTACTGGGCCCGAACGGCTGGCACTTGAAGCAGCGGCACGGGTTCGGAATGTAAGGACGAATGGAGCATCGAATGAAGCCTGCGTTGATATGTTCAGGAAGTGAGGAACGGTTAAAGGTCAGGATAATATGTTTCGTGGGGATTATGTTTTAATCCCTGCGCATCGGTATGCGGCGCCCAGCTGTGACGCCCTGATCCTTTAAACCTTCAAGCAAGTCGGCATCTGTTTCCGTAAGAAGATCTGCCTCAGAAATCACACCCTGGGAGCTGTTGAGGCTCCGGTGGGGTGTGACCCTGATGTTCAGATCATGGATGCGGGTTTGTTCAAGAAGAGTGCAGGCTTGTTGTTCGGCATGGAGTTCTACAAGGATTTCTCCCGTCCTAAGCTTTTTAGCTTGATACTTTCAACCTATTGTGTTTTGCAGGAATTTCGAAACCAGGAATACAGACAGGCAAGCGACAGGTCTTGCTGAGTCACCTGACTCTATCACAAGGAAACGAGCATAGTTATTCACGGTTGTTGAAAAGACAGTTGTTGGAAGGGGTGGGAATGAAACTTCGGTGCGGTCCCTTTTCGAGGGCCGATCACGTTTGGGGGGGGGGGTTGATTTATCCATATGGCATAGAAAAAAGCAGGGAGACGGGGGTACTTTCTCCTTTGACCTTACCCTGGTAGTCAAAGAGGTCCCGGAGCTCCCTGTCTGGTAGACAGGCAGGGAGCCCATCGGCCGGAGCTTGACCAAGGCTCCGACGGCCACCGTTTACGGCTTCTACCCTTCACCTTTAAACACCTCACCACGGTTGGACACGGCTTATGTTGGGAGCTCGGGGTCCGCGGTGTCGCTGCTCACAGTCACCATGAATACTCAAGGTGCCCCGTGCGGGGTGTGAAGCGACCTTGACTTGGAGCTAGATACAGAGTACAAACTAACGAAGTAAAGAAAGGCACATTCTTCCATTCACAAACGTATTGTGGCTTAGTTTCAACTGATCGAGCGAATTGCCATGACCCGTCGGCGGCCAGCGGACTAAACGTTGGGCCGACTGACTCGGTCGCGGAAGGTCGGCGAGCCGTGCAGTAGCACAGCCAATTGCCAGCTCCTCTCCTGCTGACGTCACACGAAAACGCCAAAGAAAATGGGCGAGAGTGCAGAGAGGAGGACAGCATTTTCGAATTAATTTTTCTACTACATTAATTCGCGTAAACGCGCTCAGAGTGGTGGAAACATGGCCCAGGGACTCCGGACTACAATTTGCGCTCGTTATCTCGCATTGTTTACAAACCACTTCAGTGTCCCTTTAAAGGTCCAAGCACTCGGCGTCGGCTCAATCACCAGGACCCTCTTTTCCCCGGTCACGGCGCTGCCACGCACGGCTAAACGTGGGTGCTCGGAGTCCGTGGTGTCGCATAGTACACGCAAACATCTGCTTTAGCAGATGCCCCCTGCGGGGCGTCACTCTTGGTGTTGGCCTGAAGATGTAGGCCCAGGATCTTGATCCTGGGGCTTGGAGTTTTGGTCTGGCCATCAAAGACTATTTGAATGTGTTCTTTGATGTGTCGTTTGACGTGAGGGTGGACAAGGAGCTGTCATTTTTTACGTGAACACTGGAGGCCGCAGGCTTTAGCACATCGGCATACTAGAAGTGAGATGCCATGCGTTGGTGTGAGCTTCCTTTAATTTTTGTAACTCCTAACACACACGCAACGCGCGCACAGGGCCGCTAGACGTGCGGTGGGCGGAGCGCACAGCAGCGCAAGAGGTCGCGTTATGGTATCACGTGGCATTCAACGAGAATGCAGGGGGTAAATTCATAGATGTGCTTGGTGAGTGCACCACCTCTCTTCCCTGTCTCCGCGTGGGCTGGTAGCTAAATCGGTAAGACGAAGGCCCTCGCTTTGTTGATATGTTAGTCCCAGGTTCGATTCCTGTTGGTGCCAGTAAATTATTTTGTTTGTTCGCGGGAGTTTTCTGTTGACACCAACGATCGCCAAAGAACCCTTGGGGGTAGAGGTAAAAAGCTTTGCTTTAAATAGAAAACGTGGCGTTAAACAGTCGCGGACGATGACAAGATATTACGGATACAGGCGCCTGTATTTGCCATATCTTGTCTTCGTCGAACTGCGTTTCGTTTGTTTTTTTCGTCAGCTACAAATTTCACGGCGGCATATTACCCGCTCAGTCATACGTCCTTCGAATGGGGCATGACCAACGCCAAGTACGATCACGCACTGTCTGTTGTTTAACCGAAGACTGCTACCACAGAACAGGGAGGCAACCTCGAAGAGAACGCCCTCGAAGAGAACGGCTTCTTCGAAGCTCGTAGACGTGATAATGCATAGTTAAGAAAGCAAATCCCAAAAACCGCTTAAGAATCCAATTTTCATGCCAAGCCCAAGCCAAAAGCGGGGGGCTTCCACATAAAGTTTCTAACAATCTGGCGCTAACAATCTGATGCGGCTCACATCAAGGCCGTCTGTGTCGTCATGGACCACCATTATACATTGCGCTCGCCTTAGTTTGATCATTGGCTTGGATTGAAAAATTTTAGTGACCGTAAATTTAAGCAAAGTGCCACAAAAACGCGAAGAATAGTGTGCAATTATGTAAGTGGAAAATAAAAACAGGCTGTTTTAAAACTGAGGAAAAAGGAAGTAAAGCGTATTTTTGCCGGAACGGTTGGGCCTGCTATTCCGCAGGCCAAGGTTGTAGTTACGCACAATGTTAATATTTGGGGGGAATCTTATTAGACGCTCTGCTTTTATTAATTTTACCATTATTGCAAATAATAAGTTGCTTGAAGAGTTTGGAAAGTTTTTTGAGTGTGCCTATTAAAACGTTGCTTTCGTGGTGAACCGTTGCACCGACCGCCAACTAGTTTAACAAGAAAAAAAATTACACCATCTTCCCGCGAGGGGAACTATGGGTAGAGGCGACGCATCGTGGGGTTTCCGTTGCGTTTCCGTTATCATCGCAAAGAGCTCTTTACGACGTTCCTGCCAGTACTGAACCATGTTGGGAACGCGGCGCATGAACGCCATGTCACGGTTCAGCACTTCGTCCAGGAACGCAGACCCGCCCTTCTCAAGTTGCTCGCGCGTAAACGAACTCGTAGTCGCATTCTTCCTGAACGTCATAGTCTTCTCACCGACGTTATAGCGCATCACATTCATCGCCATTCATTCATTTACGTTCCGCATCGCGAGCTCTTCTCTTCGCAGCTTTGTCTTCGCTGGATTCCATGGCTTCGCTGGTGCTAGAATTTCTCGTATTGGGTTGGCCGGTGCTTCTTACGGTTGCGCCGACCATCGCGATGGCAGGTCTGTTAGTCTCCATTCAAATCATCGGTGGTCATCGGATGTCATCGGAGCGGCGGAACGACTGAGTGGAGCGGCGCAGTTACCGCGTTTATATGTACCGCGCGTTAACGGGGAGGGGAATGAGAGAGAGCACCGCATGCGAATGTGTTCGATGTTTAACCGAGCGCTAACGCGCGCTGACGCACAGCTGGCACGGCGACGGGAGCGAGCGCTAACACGCAGATGGCGGTGCTGTGAGAGCGGCGTTAGCGCGCAGCTGGCGCGGCGAGGAGAATGGGGGAGGGATGCGGACTACGGACTACGGAAGACGCCGGAGGGACAAGGCGAGTTAAAGAGATGCGTCGCATCTAAAAAGAAAAGGTGGCGTTAAGCAGTCTTGCACGATGACAAGATAGGACGCATACAAGCGCCCGTATCTGTTATCGCCGTGGTCGTATGTTGTCTTCGTCGAACTACGTTTCGTTTCTTCTTTTCGTCGGCTACAAATTTTACGGCGGCATGTTACCCGCTCAGTCATGCGTCCTTCGACTGCGGCATGAGCAACGTCAGTTGCGATCACGCACTGCCTGCTGTTTCACCGAACACGGCTACCACAGAACAAGGAGGATTTCGGCTTCCTTGTAGCTCGTAAACGTGTTAATGCATAGTGAAGAAAGCAAATCCCCAAAACCGCTTAAGAATATAATTTTAATGCCAACCGCAAGCCAAAAAGGGGGTCTTCCCATGAACCCTCCAAAAGGACATGGCTTACAAGGCACAGTTTCCTCTCTAGTATACTTACTTAGAAACTCTTTGGGCTTCCCATACACCCCCACGACGACATGGATTATCAGGCGCAGTTTCCTCTCTAGTATACTTACTAAGAAAGTCTCTGGCTGCTGTGTCGTATTCCAGGTTCAGGTGAGCGCTGCTGTCTTGCTGCACTAGTAGTAGCTTCCGGTTGGCAGCGGTGACGCACTTCCGTGGACGGTTGATGAGCACAGATGGTGGTGGATGGCTAGCAGGCTCGGGGAAATCGAAAAATGAGCCAATAAGGATATCGCGTTATTAACTTTAAAAGGATGGCCGAGTTCAAACAAAGGTGCCCACCAACGCACGTCGACGTAGCGGCTGACACGTGACTTCGCCGGCCTAATGGTATTACTCGCCGCCTCGTGCCTGTCCGCGCGGTGCCGGCGAACGATGTCGACGCTCGGGCGACGCGTCATCGCGTCGTTTCGAATGAATGTGGTTGGGGCTTTATCTCTCAGCGCGTCACCGCCGCCGTTACTGCAAGTTGCGAGTCAGCGCGCCCGTCTTGTGAATCTCTTCTGCGTCCCTCGTCGTTTATTGCGCTGTTACTTTCTACCATGAATACGTACCAACTCGACCAACTTTCCATCTTGTTACAACGTGCCGACGCAACACGGGTCTAGGAGATTTTGGCGGAGGACATTTCGGTCCCGGACGTTTCAGTGCGGACATTTCAAGGTCAAGAGATTGCGGCGCACAGACATTTTGGTGCGCAATCTTCTCGGCGACTAAATTATCGGGTAATTGCTTGTGCGAAGCAGCCGTTATATTTTTTCCGCATAACGTGGGTTACGGACAACAATCTAGCGGAGTGATTGCATTTTTAAATTGAGGGCATGTTTGATTTTTGCAGGTATTTTTGAGATTGAGAATTTGAATTTTTCCGTTTAAACCGCGTTCAGGGAACACTGATTATACAGCCAACTAATTGAATTATTTTGCGCATCTTTTTTTAAATTTACGACAAGACGCTAGTCTATATTCACTCCTTTTACGGCATGGAAATCAGCTAATACAATTAATCGGTGTTTACGACGTTCTAACGCATTCTTTATGCAATATTTTCAAATAAAATGTCCATGCCCACTATTCAAAACCAAAGATGGCACAATTACTTGTAAAAAATAATGAAATTACATTACTCATTACTGTCCAGGAATATTCTCAAACGCAATTAAATTACACAGAAAGATGCAGGTGGCCCAAAGTAATGATATTATATTACTATTACTTTTCAAAAGTAATGAAATTACTTTGACAAAAATTCATCACCCGCCGACGGCACCACGGCATCAGAATTTCTGCATCACTGTCGTGTTCGTGCATCCACGCATCCGGGTGTCAAACAACGCCGAAAACAGCCCAGATATTCCTTTGCGCTGGAAGAAACTTGTATTCGTCACTTATGCGGTGGTCCAGCTTCTCAGGACCGCGCAAGTTAGAAACATCTCAAGGAACTCAGACAATACTTTGCAGCGACGAAAGACAAACAGTTCGCGCACTTCCGTGCTTATGCCCGCCGGATGAAAAAACGCGCCTTCCTAGCAACAGGCTTACACGAGTGACCAGTGTAACGAAGCCTTGAACCCAATCTGCACGTTTTTTTTCAACCCGACTGACTGTTGCTACGGAATTCCCTGAACGTAGGAAAGGCAAAGAAGATGCACCAGAAAGCAGGCAGAGCTCTTATCGAAGCGCTCTTTCCATCGCGTTTGTAGAGTTCCAATTCCCAGGGACTCTCTGGGCACTGAAACTCTACGTGGTCCACTTTCCTTGGTCAACTTTTTGTGCGGTAAGAGAAGGGGATGCATGCTATATCGTAGTCAAAAGTAATTGGGAAAGTATACTAGAAACGTTTATGAAATTACGGGCCAGAAGTAATTTATTGCATTACTAAATTACCAGAACTGAAAAGTAATTCATTACATTGCTCATTACAGCAAAGAGTAATTTAGTAACTTAATTTCGTTACGGCCAAGTCTGTTCAAAACTCTTCAAACATTCGGTTGCCTCCAAAAGGCAGAAAATCCCAAGATTTTAAAGTTGTGTTTCAACTCTTTAACTTGTGTTTGTTGCGGAATGCTCGAACATATCATTGCATTCCACGTGTTCAGCCATCTGCAATATAATAGGTATTTCTTAACCAACAACACCGCTTCAGAAAAGGTTGTCGTGCGAGACGCAGTTGTTCGAGTTCACCGCTGATCTGCATTATAACATGGACAATAGCTTACAAACTGACTGTGTGTTTGTCGACTTCTCGAAAGCATTTGATCGGGTCACCCATTCACATCTAATATCAAAGCTATCAGGTCTTTGCCTATATTCGTTAACGTTACCATGGCTTCGAAACTTCATCATGCTTTGTCACCAGTTTACATTTGTCAAGAACTTTTGCTCTCTCTTTTCTGACGTGACATCTGGTGTGCCGCAAGACAGCGTCCTAGGCCCTTTACTTTTTTAATATTCATTAATGACATTGGAAAAAAATTAGCATCTAGTGTGAGGCTGTTTGCTGACGACTGCATAATATATGGCGAAATAACTTCCAGTGATTACCATCTTGCCCTCCAAAACGATCTCAATCATCTTTCCAGCTCGCGTGAAAGATGGCTAATGACACTAAACTCAAACAAATGTAAAACAATGACGTTTAGCCGTAAACGTAGTAACTCCGACTTAACCTACACGTTAAAAGGCAACTCACTAATCCGAACGTCGACATACAAATATCTACGTATTATTTTAACTCCCGATTTGTCTTGGTCTGACCACGTCTCTACCATTTGGGGAAAGCATCTCGATACCTTGGCTACTTACGACACGACTGAAGCCATGCCCCATTAAATGTTCGCTAACTAGAAATTTCGTTCTCCCACAACTGGAATTTGCTTCGTCGATTTGGCCAGCACATCAAAAATATTTAATTGACATAATTTAATCCATCCAAAATTTAGCTGCTGGCTTCACAACTACAAATTGTAACCGGCATTCTAGCATCACACAAATTAAACGCCAATGCTGTCTCCAGCCATTGCACACACGTCGATCTGTCGCAGTCATATGCCTTTCCCATAAATATATTGACGCCTCGACAACACTGCCGTTTAATCTTCAACGCCCATCTTTCATGTCACGTCGGCTGTACAACCACGATAGCTCTTCACGGATTTACGGTGCCACACATGCTTTTAATTCATCCTCCCTTGCATTTGCTATACGCCTTTGGAACGATCTGCCCGATCATATTGCATCTGTGCCACGCCATGTAACCTTTAGGCGCCTTGTGTCCGACTCTTATGCATCTTAACCTTCCACAGACATTAGTCTGTGTTCTTTACTAGTTATCTGTTTCTCCCCATCGGCACGTGTCGAAAATTTAATAATGCATTTATAGGCTTATTGTGTCCTGTATGATGCTGTTTACTTTTGATTATGTGATAGACATATGTGCGGTGATGAAACCAAATTTTTCTTGACGCGACTTTATGTTTCGAGGTTTCCGCATATGATCGATTTTGTGTGTGGGTGTGTGTGTTTGATTCAGTTTACTTATTATATGTTGTTGGTTTTGCCTAGCGATGTCTATAATTTGTGCGCTCCAATTGTTTATATTATGCTCCCCCTTTCTCTATGCCCACCGCGTGGGCCTGTAAGGTGTCTTGAATAAATAAATGTAGGCTGCGCTGTCACACTAAAATGAATTTCAAACACTGTTATCACCAGTATTTTTTTTTTGCGCGGACATGTCTAGGGTACACACTAAACTTTTTTACACCCTTTTGGGCCGAAAAGGGTGTAAAAATCTTGTCCCATGGCTAACACCCCTAAAAGGTGTTTTGGCAAAAAAAGGGTGTATGGATAAAAAAAGGGTGTTGAGCTCAACACCTTTAAAAGAGGGTGTTGAGGATGCTCAACACCCTAAAAAAAGGGTGTTGTCTCACACCTTTTTTCTGAGGTGATGGCATGCGCAGAGGCAATGTTAAACGGCGGAGCGCGCAACATTCAACACAAACAGCCAATACGTACAAGTTACAGTTGGAACACGAGATGCAAGCGGTACAGGGAGTGCATACTTACTTAGCAATACATGTGCTGTTCTTACCCAGCAGAGGAAAGCCCCCAGATGGAGTCGGTGGGCTTGTCGCAAAAAACTGATATTTTAGCGCTAATTTTGGAAGTATGGATTTTACTACGAGAATATACAAATCAACACGTGGATTTGCAAAAACCTTTTAATTACGCGGTAGTTTTTCTGATCCGTAACTTAAAGAATTTTATTAAATACCATACAAATCTTCCCTGCCACCTCAACACCCTCCAAAAAGGGTGTTCATTATTTCAACACCCTTTTTCCCAGAAGGGTGTACAGCTACAAATTAGGGTGTTCGAAACTAAGAAACAAGGCGTAAAGAAAAAAAGGGTGTAAGAAAAGACCGCCAACGAAGAAAAAAGGTGGAGAGACCTCCAATTTTGGAGGCATTTTATACCTGTTTACAAGGGTGGACTGAACATTCTCTACAAGCGGGCGGGGGGGGGGTTGTGCCTCAGGATGTTTACAGCAATATGAATTGGCATAATTTATTACCAGTGAAGCTCTTTAAGCTTCAGGAGGTAGTTTCGGCAGCATTAGCAAAAAAAAAATACAAAGAAAAAACTGGGGCGCCTGTAAAGGGTGCACCACCTTAGATAGGGTATTATGACAGTGAAGTCGGCTTTCGAGCTTGTTAGAGTGTGAGCACAAGGGGCGTATGCGTATCCGCACCTCTTACTGTACCATTTCAAGGGTACTAGTCTTTTTTGGTTTCTAAAAGGTAAACAAATTCGGGCAGCTTGCAATAGTGGTGCAAGGCTGGAGAAACAGCGACGCTGGGGGCCGACCTACCTTGTTTCCCTCTTGGATCTCCTGGAAATGGGGAGGGGGGGGGGGGAAGGGGGGCACACTGGAACAGCCTTGTAAAATCCGGTTAAATTTGGCCTCATCCCTGAGCGGTCATCCTGGCTTAGCAAGAACATTGTAAACCTTAGCAAACATAACAAAACCTAGCAACACCGGAAGAAAGTAGGTCGACCCCCAGCTCCGCTGTTCTTTTTTTGCAACTGAACACCTATTTCACATCGTTTCAACAACCTACAGAAAGCCAAGCGTGTTGCAGTTCGTAAACATTCTTTTCGCCACACGACTACAGCCTTCTTAATTTTGAAGGTTCGAATTGGTGTTTCACGTGCCAAAGCTAAACTTGGGGCATGAGGTGCACCCAATAAGGAAACGAGCGATCATTGCATAAGAGCAATTATTTTTTTTTTGCGTTTGGAAATTTCTTGCGCGTAGAGGAGTATTGAGGGGATGTCTTCTTCTTTACAGTGCTATTATGCATCCGAACATGGCCTTATTCAATGAACAGCTGAACACCTTTTCCACACCCTTTCAACACCCTAAGAAAAACCAAGGGTGTCGAAGTTGATCAACACCCTTATTTTCAAACAAAAAGGGCGTAGAGCTAGAAAAAGGGTGTTGAGACTCAAGAAAAAGGGTGTAAAGGCCTCCCAACACCCTTTTTCCACCTATGCTACGCCCTTTTTGGCTAAAAGGGTGTAAAAAAGTTTAGTGTGTATTGTCGTGGAGGATGTACGAGCCTTTTTAAAAACAGCTGCAGCTTCTATATCTCCTGAATGCTGATAAAGCGCGTGCGGGTTGTGCGTACAAATACCACTCACGCCCGTTTTCGGACAAACAAACCTTCATTTTATGTTTACATGGTTACTTTCATCTCGTTTTAATTCTTTGTCCCAGCATCCCCCCCCCCCGTCTTCAAGTTTCAACCTCACACATATTCCTTTTTCAGTCATAATATTTTCCGTTTCCCCTAAAAATCTTTCAGGCCTAGCGGAGTCACGGTCTGGGAAGCGTCACCACAGTGATGCATAAAAATGCTATGCATTCACCATCACCTCATAGTACCTATCTAATGCGCAATAAAAAACAACCCGGAAAGCCGCTGAGGACCCAATTACCATTATCGTTCGCGCCTGTCGCCCCCATCAAGGAACAAGTTTGCTGGCTACACCCTACCGTGCGTCGCGGCGCCCCCTCTCCAGGAATCGCTCCTTCTCCGCCTTCGGTCGCCCCGTCCGCAATAACTCTTTAGGTCGCGCATATCATACACCCCCAGAGATTCCTTGCTTTCTTCGATTATTAAAATAACAATAGGATGGGCCGGTTTGTCGAGAGCTGCGACAGGCGTTTTCAAGTTTTCGACGTCCAATTTACACATTGTAGAAGCACAACTGACACCGCCTTCTATCTACCAAGGAGGCAGGTACCCGGCAGTGCCCAGCCCTCCCCACCCCCACACCTTCAGCGACACCCCTGTTGATGCGATAGTTGGTTAGTTTTTTTTTTTTTAAGTAGAACCGATGCCGAATGCAACGAAGAGGAGATTCACAAAGAAAATAATGAATGAGAAGATAGGAATGTACTAAAAGCAGCATCGGCTTGCAGCGTTGGCTCACGTGAAATCAAAGCGCTTCGGTAACACTTTCATTAAAGTATTAGGATTGTTCGCACAAGTGTTTCATTAAGAAAACGTTGAACGGCAGTACATTAAGCAGCTACTGAAGTACTTTTATAATGGGGTAAAATATATTTTTTTTCCGTTATTACATTGTTCAGTTTATGACTAAACTTTTTTTTCGGCACTTATAGCTTGGAGACAGGGGTATCCGTCAATAAAGTTGACCGTACGTCCTTCCCACTGTTCCCTCCCGCACCGCCGAAAGAGCGACAAAGCAGGAGGTAGCGACCGGAAGTAGTGTCATATTCGGAAGACGGCCAGCGACGTGCGCCACCACTTCGCTGTTTTCCACTTTTCTGGGCGAAGTTGCGAATTAAGCAGGCGTGTAATCTAAACTTCATTAATCTTCATTGTCGTGAGTTGCCTCTCTGTGGATTTTTAGCGATAATACTACTGTGCTTTTAGTGATTCTCGTAAATGACACGTACATCCTAGAGATTTCATACAGAGCACCCATAGCTACTGCATTGCCTTCATGAGTATAGTCTGGGCCGCCCGTGTCGTCGAGGCCTCTGTGCTTCATACGCGAAGCGATGGGCTCAAAGAAATACGGAGGGGCCCCAAGCTCCTGATCCATTATTATTAGGGGACTAAAAATTTGTGGGACCGCAACGCTCTGGTCTTCCCGAAATTCTTGGTCGTTTTCCAGATAAACATTGTTGGCTATGACGACAGCTTAGATAAGTAGGTAGATTTTGCGCGTCGACGGCGTCGTTAACAATAAATCAAGCAAGCTGGAAAACATGACGCGTTTTCTGCGCGCAGAAGCGCTCCGCATAGACGCCGGTCGTGCATGCCCGTACGGACCGCGAAGCAGCTCGAACCGCGGATGCCCCGGAAGCAATTGCTCGTCGCTGCTGTCCAGAACCAAGGCTGTCGCGAAAAGGAAGGCAAACGTGCATGAGAGTGGATAATAGCGTGGCGAAAAATTGTGCTAGGGATTGTCACCCTAGAGGATTTTGAAAGCGGTGATCCAATTGTGACGCGATGCGAAGCCTACACTTCTTCATGACGACCGGCCGCGGTGGCTGGTCGGTGAAGGCAACTGCGTGCACCGGAATGTCCGCAACAAAACGTCTTGCACACCGAAATGTCCGAATCCTACACAGGCGATCAGGCGCGCCGTTGTGGAGAGCTCCGGATTAATTTCGACCACCTGTGGATCTTTAACCTGCGCCAAAATCTCGAACACATGTTTTCGTTTTTCTCTTCCATCAGAAAAACTACCGCCGCGGTCGCGAATCAAACCCGCGTCTTTGGGCTCAGCAGCACAACTCCTAAGCCAATGAGCCACCGCAGTGGATTCGTGTTCGAACCTCCCGCGCTAATGCCAAATGGTTCGGATTGGCGGCTAACGGAACAGCATCTCGAGAATGTGTCAGAGGGAGCGCACCCCTTGGAGACGCGTGGCAAAAGTGGAACGGAGGCCGAGAGAGAGATTTGCCGCACGTGCCACCCTCCCTCCCACCGCCCATCACCCTCCCACCCCACCGCCCTTACGCTTTCGGCAAAGGCTTCTCTCCTTTTAAATGCAGAGCATTTCAGTAACTCACGATGTCACCCGCGTTGGCGTCCGTAGTCCGCGTCCGCATCGCTCCCCCTACACTATATAAATACTTGCCGGCGCCAGGTTTCGATCCTACGACTCTGCGGGCGGAACGCAAGGTGCACGGTACTCTACCAACTGAGCCACAAAGCCGACACAAAACGGAAGGTTACGAACGTGCCTTATACCCTTGACTCATTCAACCGTCGGCCAGAGGTGCGCCCTCTCCCCCGCGTCCTCCTCGCCTTCTCTCCGCTCGCAACGCCCTCTCTCACCGCGTTCGGTTCGGGCGCACAACAGGTGGGGACGTGCGCAACACCCTCTCTCGCCGCGTTAGGTTCGCGCGCAAGAACAGGTGGGGCGCTCGCATCGCGCTCTCTCGCCGCGGTCGGTTCGCGCTTAAACCACATATGTCGTTCGCGCGCGCTGCGGTCGCTAACATCTGTGGCGTGATCGTGACGTCAGCATCACGCGTTCGCGTGGTGGCGATTTCGGCGCTATAACACTCTCTCGCGAGGGGCATTGGATTGGATTCGATTGGATTGGCTTGGATTGGCTTGGATTTGGATTGGATTGGATTAAAGTGGATTGTGTTGGATTGTGTTGCGTCATAGCCGCGCCACGTTGCGTCATAGCCGCTCCACGTTGCGTCATAGCCGCGGCAGGGGGTTCACGGCACGTTTCACCATCGACTTCATCGACAATGTCTACGCTGGAAGACAACAATTGCAACAACAACCAATACGTAATCCATACGACTTGCAGGCGCGCCCCCCCGCAGAAATGCTCTGCATTTGATCGGGCCTCTCGCGAGGGGGATGTTTATATCTTTTTGTTTCTTCCTTCGCTGCTTCGTTCGCTCACTCGGTTACTCGGACTAGACAGACGCCGCCACGGCCGCGGCGAAACCCAGGTACCGGGCGCCAAAGGGCTGCGCCCTTAAAAAATTGTCGGAATACTTACCAGCTCTCAGTCTAGACTCAGAAACGCCTGGTCTCCCGGCGCCGTAATTAATTTCCATACAAGCACAAGCCCGGAACTTCCGATGGGATGCCGAAAGTTAAGTAAACATGTTCGTATGCGGCGCTCGGCTCCTCAAAGGGCCTAAAAGATACCATACCAGCCTTATTTACGAAAACAATGTTTAGAATTGAGCTAGGAGAATAAAGCAACGCAAACATTCAGCCCCGTATACTGCGCCAATGCGTCTGTGTCATCTCAGTCGTACAATCCTCATGTGAACAGGATATATGGAAGAAGAAAACGAGATTGCGCTCTGGCTTGGCACCGTCGTCCACGGATCGCTCTACCATCTACAAGTCGCTCTCCATAAGCCTTCTAACTGCGTGCAAATAAATTCGTATTGTAACAATATGTTACAGTAAAAAAATCACGGGTCTTCTGAACAGCAGAATAGCATTGCTGAGCACCACACCCAGGCCTTTCGTTTCCAAAACCGGCGGCGCATATTTCTATTATTGAGGCCAAACTGCATATAGAAGTTGTTGAGATGACTAGAAGGAGGGTTTCAAGACAACCAGTAGGCGGCGCTGGATGCGCACAGGAAGTGTCTAGCGTGCACCAATACGGGAACAGAATGTATCCTCCGGGGCTGTAGTAGCAGTGGTCGGTCGCGGTTTTTTGAACTAAGCGAAGGTCGCCCACGTTTTCTTTATTTTATTTTTATGGGCTACAATAACATCACTTACATCTGTTCCCGTTCTTCGAATGCGAAAGCTTTATGCTCTTCAGTAAGGAGTGCCGAATTGTGTGCGGTCTCAACTTCTCAGGCAATGAAGGAGAAAAAGGGAAAAGGGAGAGCCGGAAACGCGATGTAGTGCTTTTCGAAACCGCATCACTGCTCTTTACTCGGATGACGGCGAGCGGGGTGTAGCTCTTCCAGCCATTGGATGTGTTAAACCCCGGCGTTTTTTTTAATCTCGTGAGACATATGAAGTGCCCTCCTTGAAAAAGATTATGGGGACGCTTTGGCGCCCGCATCTTAAACCACGAAGCCTAGAAGTCCCCTGCAAATTTTAGTCTTTGCGGCGGCATGATTTCCTGAATCTTTTGCTTGGGCGGCTCCCGCTTTTTACACAGCCATTCCTCTAGGGATGGATGGTACCGGGGAAAAGGAATGAAAGATTGGGGCCGGCGAGAATGCGAAATAGGGTCTGAACGCACGTGTGAGGGAAAAATTGTTTGGAGCGCGAACTTTAGTTTTACGAAATTAGTTAATACACGTTGTGTCCATCTTATAACATGATTGGCTCGTCTGTACACTGTATTTATTTTGTTATCCAACGCTACATGCATGCTAACCTTACCCGCCTTCTTGGCTAGAAGGTTCCTTCTAAAGGGGCAAAAACACGTAATAAAACAACACACAGAAGAACTATTTCTCCGTTCGCGCTTGCTTGCTTGCTTCTGTTTCGCTCCGTACTGGCTTTAACTTTGAAATTTCTAGTTCTGCATTTGGAATTTGACTACTCGTCCATCTTCGTAATTGGGACGTCGCGTATATCAGCGTGCGCCGTGTGGCAAGGGAGAGAGACTTACAATCTTTAAATACACTTATACGCTGCATTCTTCGCCCCTCCCCAGGTTTTACGTTGGTGGAGATGACCAGGATTCTTTTCCTTATCTTGAAGCTGACGCGATGACATTACCCCAAAGGGAGAAAAACTGGGTGTGTAAACATAATTTTAGAACACGTAAACACGCCCCAGCCCCACGCGAATTGTGCAAACGTTTGTTTAGCTACTTAACAAAGACAAGACAAGATTGGCTCGTTTTAATGGCTCCCTCGAAGCTAACGTCAAGTGTTTCCAGCGTCTGCATCGCAGAAACGCCTTTCATTGTTTGGTTTCTTTTTTATGTTGACGGTCTCGTCTTGCAGACTTTGCTATGCTTGCTACTCGCAGAACTATGAATACTTGCGGGGTTACTAATGCAGGCTTAAAACGTTTTCGGGGCACTTAAGTGTGCCTACGTGATTTGAAGGCGGAATCCTCGCGAAACTCATTAATAACATATCTACTACTACACCATGCTTGCTTCTCGTTCTTCGCTATCGTTTTTTCCACTTTTCGAACAAATTACTTCGACCGGCTTCTTTTCTGCTATACGGTGTTTGGGTCTCTTTCTTCGTCTCGATTCTCCGTCTTACTGCGCGAATTACGTCAGCAAGGATACTGGCACAGACCACAGCTTCCCTACAGTGTTCTGCGCTGCTGGTGTGCATCTGTTTTAATACGTGCCATCACGTTCAAGTGTCACGCGGCACCCACTATTCTTAACTTTAAGAGGTTTCCATTTGACAGTTTTGTGATTTTTCTGAAGCAAGCACGTTATTCCCTCAAGCCTCCCGATTGCGGGCCGATCCCCCAACTGGGCATGCGCCAATATGAAAGGAACAACAAGGCCCACAATTTCTACCGGTTCTTGTGTTGCCTAAAAAGGTGACAACAAAATTAGAGTGGTCGGTTCGGCTTTCTTAGCTACGAAGTTCAGTGACTCGACTGTTGGGAAAACGCCCGGCCTTGATGGTTTTCGGGCAGGATTTTATAAAAAAAATGGCGCCCACCTCCCCGCGAGGGGAACCCTGTGTAGACGCGACGCATCGTGGGGTTCACTTGGTGTTTCCGTTGGATTGATTCTGAAATTGCGTGAAACGTGTCGGGAACGCGTATGATTATTATGTTTTATGATTATTATTATGTTTTATTGGCCAATCTTGGTCAATCTCTCTAAGTGGTATGCTTGGGGTTTCGCTGTCGCAACGACCTTTACTCCATCACTGTTGCTGTAAGTGGGAGCTTCTTTTCTTTTATTGCAAGTGTTAATCAGTGCCCCATCATGCGTTGTATCAGTAGCTTCTTGACGTAGTTTGAATGAGTCAAGGATATAAAACGCGTTCGTAGCATTTCATTCTGTCTCGGTTTTGTGGCGCAGTGGGAAGAGCACCATGCATCTCGCGTTCCGCCCACAGGGTCGTGGGATCGAAACCGGGCGCCGCTAACTATTATTTTTTTTATAGTGTAGGGGGAGGTGTGTGGACGAGAGAGGGGCATCGGAGAGAAGAGGGGGTGAGCGGCGGAGAGCGCAGCTCGCGCGGCGAGGAGAATGGGATAGGGGCGGACGACAACTGCGCCGACGCTGCATGGACAAGGCGAGCGAATGAGATGCAGTCGCATCTAAAATGTGCTGCTGTGCTGGCGCAAGCTATTCATTCCGTCTTCGTTGTAGCATTTCATGTTCTGTCCTGTCCACAATCATTTACCACATGCATGCAATTGTTCTACTCAAAAGCATTGACCCTATAAAGTTACTGAATGTCACTGGTTACCGGCCTATCACTTTCGGAACGTCGATTACATAATCTACGCGAAATTTCTGACGTCGCGTTTTTGAACAGAGGTGACACGCTTAATCGGTGCGATCAAACATGTGGAATTCCACCTCTCCCATGATACAAAGTTACACGTGGAGCGGAGTTTTTTTTAACAGTGTGCGAAGGGCTTGGGCAAGTGGCTATGATTCGGGAAGACCTTGCAAAGGCTTTCGACCGTGTATCCCAAGACCACCTTTTTGCTCCAAGAACATTGTAAAGTTGGCAACACACTTAACGCTGGTGTCGAGCTTTGCTACTCAAACTGTAGTGCCCGTCTTGTCAGGAATGCAACCCTCGCCCAACGTACATCAGTTATCAAGGGTAAGGTTTGGGCGAGTTGGTAAATCATACTTGAATATTCAAAGCGCAAACGACACGAGGACGAAGAAAGAAGACGAGACAATGAGCAAACTTGCAACTAACTTTATTAGGTCCCGGCCGCGGCGGCCGCTTTTCTGATGGAGGCGAAAAGCAAAAACGCCCGTGTGTACGAGATTTCGGCGCACGTTAAAGATCCCCAGGTGGTCAAAATTAATCCGGAGCCCTCCACTACGGCGCGCCTCATCGCCTGCGTTGCGTCGGCGCGTTAAACCCTACAATCAATCAACTTTATTAGGAAGAAACGCGTTTTTATATACATCAAATAGTCACATCACGTAGCACAATCTGCCACACGATACTAGTGGGGAACGTTCTCAGACTGATCATTGATTACACAGCAACACCTTGGCATAAAAAATACACTTCTTTTTCGGTGAGCGTGAGGGAGGGCTAGCTCTCACAATTATCACCGGCGCGTGTCATCTCGTGGGCCTCAATAATTTCGCGAGTCCGTTGACTCCTGTCTTTGGCGATAATGCTGCTCTTGTCAAACAAAGGTGTACAACGATGGTCGCGACAGTGGGCGGCCAAATGTCCAGTTCTGCCGATTCGCACGTTATTGGCGTGCTCACGCAATCTTTTCTTGAGGCACCGCCCAGACTGCCCAATATACCAATTTGGTGTATATAAAAAAACGCGTTTCTTCCTAATTTTATTATTTATTTATTTTTATTTAGGCATACTGTTGGCCCGGAGGTCGTTACAGAGGTGGGGTTACAGCAGAAATCGAAGAACAACAAGGAAATACATTAAACAGGGTGTATACAAACTATACATCCGTATTGTCACTTGAAATGAATTTAACACCGCAGGAGTATAACAGAGCCCACCTAACATTCATATCTAAAAGCAAACGAATACACCCAGTATGATAGAATTTTTTTTCACAATGCACTTCTTGCTTAGGACATCACTCGCTTCAATGTGTCCTCAAACTGTGTTACAGAGTCACTCTGGATAACGGTTGTTGGTAATGCGTTCCATTCTTTTATTGTTCGGGGGAAAAATGAACTGGCGTATGCATTAATGTGTAGTTGAGAGATCCGGAAAATATGTTCATGTGTACGTCTTACGGTTCTGCCTCGTAGTGGTACTAAGTATTGAGAGGTGTCTATTTTAAAATGACTTTCCGAGAGTAAGAAAAGAAACCTTAGTCTAGCTAGGCGGCGTCGTTCGGCTAGGGAGGGTAAATTAAGTAATTGCAACATTTTAGTAACAGAATGGGTCCGAGAGTAACGAGACAAAATAAATCGCGCTGCTCTTCGTTGGACTCTTTCAAGCATATTGATTAACCCTGTTTCACAAGGATTCCATACGACACTAGCATATTCTAATGCCGGTCTGACCAAGTATAGATAGGCAGTTAATTTGGCGTCCTTCGAGGCGAGCTTAAGCTTCCTAAGCAAAAATCGTAGTTTAATTTCTGAAGTTGAACAAATCTTTTTTACATGTTCCTTCCAACTAATATCACAAGCAATAGTTACTCCTAAGTATTTAAGGCTATTCACTGCGGCAAGTGTAGAGGATCCCAGAATGTAGGTACACGCAATAACATGCTTTTTTTATTTGTTACTCGAAAAACAACAGTTTTTCTTTATTGATTTTCATTTTTGAAGTTTCACACCAGCATTCTACAACCTTGAGGGCGTCATTAAGGCTTTTTGAATCGTTTTCATTGTTAATTTCTTTGTAAAGCAGGCAATCGTCCGCAAAGAGTCGTACTTTAATGTCTTTGTTGATATTTTGGGCAATATCATTTATATAAACAAGAAATAGGACTGGTCCCAGCGCAGACCCCTGCGGAACACCCGATGTGACGTCTAGTAATTCTGATTTGGAACCATCAATTTCTACGTACTGAGTTCGGCCTGTTAGGTATGCGCGAATCCATTGTGTGATATTGTAGTTTACACCAAAATATACCAACTTGTCAATTAGGTATGAATGAGGTACTCTATCGAAAGCTTTGGACATGTCAAGACAAATGCAATCGATTTGCCGTTTGTCGTTCAAAGCCCTCGCAAAGTCATCAATTGTTTCTACCAGTTGCGTCACGATCGACAGATTTTGCCTAAATCCGTGTTGATTGGAGTACAACAGTTTTATTGCCTTCTAAGTGGGTGTATATGGCCATCGAGATGACATGCTCGAGAAGTTTACAGCATACGCAGGATAAGGAAATAAGGCGATAATTTTCAATTTTTTGCCGGTCTCCAGATTTGAAAATTGGGACAACCTTTGCCACTAACCAGTCATCTGGGACGCGTTTCTGTTCTAGTGATGCATTAAAGATCATCGTAAGATAGTGACCAATCCATTCCGAGTATCTACGTAAAAAAGCATTTGGAATATCGTCAGGACCACTCGATTTTTTTACGTTAATGTTTAGTAGGAGGGTAACGACGCCTTCTTACGTAATCTTTACGTCTGGCATATCCGAGGAATGAGGGCCTTTTTATCGTGCGACTGATCACTGCACGATCGCGGAGAAAATACGGACCGAAAAAATGTGTTATAATGTGACGCTATCCTTCCTTGGTCATGCAGAACTGTTCCATTCATGGTAATGCTGTGTGTTTGGTTCTCGGCCTGCGATAAGTGACGCCAAAAACGGTGCAGGGAGGAGACCATAAAGTTGGACAAGGTATGGGTGTAGTATTTTTCTTTCGCAGTCTTAAGCTTCTTTCGTAACTGCCGCGACAACTCAGCTATTTTGTCACAGTTCCTTCTTTTCTGTCGTCTTTGGCGAGCGATCTTTCTCTTTATGTGAATTATTTCTCGAGTTACCAATGGGTTTTGTTGCTGTTTTCTTTGTTTTCGCAGTGGAACGAAACTTGAGATACAATACGAGACGATATCTTTAAACCGCAGCCACAAGTTATTGACGTCACTTTCTACTTGGAAGCTGTCCATCATAAATGATAAGTAATCGATAATGCTTGTATCATCAGCTCTGTCGTAATGGCGAACAAATTTGGTCTTTTCCATGGCTCAGGCCGAAGAAAAACCAGTTTTAAGTTAAACGAAAATGAGTTCATGATCAGACAGCCCCTCCTGAGTTGTTACTTCGTAATTTTCGAAACAAGCACCAAGGAAAACTAAATCAAGCATAGACTGCGATTATCCGGCTATACGTGTGTTTTCACGAACGACTTGGCTTAAATCATTATTGAAAGCAATATCAAGAAGAAATTCACAGGAAGCCTGTTCTTTCGCATCAGCTGTTAAATTGTTCCAGTCAATACCCCCAAGGTTAACTTGGGGGTATTGACTGGAACAAACTTGCAACTAATAAAGTTAGTTGCAAGTTTGCGCATTGTCTCGTCTTCTGTCTTCGTCCTCGTGTCGTTCGCGCTTTGAATATTCAAGTATATCCGTTATGTCACCCGTACGTCTGTCCCCTTCCCCACTCCTGTTTGTATCTTATTGAGAGCCGCTTTGTATTAATGGGAAAAGCTTCCCTCTAGTCTGTGATTTTCCCCTTTCTTCATTGGAGGTTAAGGTACTAGCTTTATGCCGATGACGTTGCCTTTATCTGCACCAATAAACGCAGTGTTGACGAGACAGTAAAGATAACCGCTTCTTTGTGCAAAATAACCGTAGCTAAAGAGTTGGCCGTTTTTGAATGGCACAGAATGTTTTCGGACGCGCTCCACTGCCCGGAAAAATGCCGGGGCTTCAGCACGCTTTGCCACTCGCGTAATTTGATGATTCGTTAGCGATAGTTTCCGTGCCCTTCGTAGGGCCGGTGGGGCGCGCTAATTTCTACAGGTAGACCACACAAATTAACGTTAATAACGCCTCAGTGCGAGGGAGGGGTAGTTGGTGCTGCATAACTGAGTGAAACAGCGCTTAAACTTTGATACACAGACGTGGACGAAAAAAGAAAGCCCAACGCAACGAAATTGCGACGAGAAAAAGAGGAAGTCTTTTGTTTGCCGACGCTGGGTCGCTGGGCGGGCTCTGGTCGGATGAACGGGCGAGCGGGCAGAATCGTTAAACCGGTGACCGCCTCGGCGTACTGGAGCATGGACTCGTCGCGGCCCGTCGCGTGTGTGTCACCGCCGACGACGCCATTTCAATTATAACAGGCAAACAGCAGAAATGAACGAGCAAGGTGAGCGCGGACGGCTCCCGAATCAGGTGGCGGCGTACGTATGCGATGCGTGTCGCGCAGGAGGAATGTGGGCAGTGTTTGTTTGTGCCGGAGGCCCCCCATTTCGGGGCATTGAAGAATTTTCACCTATTCAGTCATTCATTCACTCATTCATTCAGCTTTATTCACTTTTGTTTTACATAGTTTTTGTCTCTGGTCTGCCTAAGCACCGAATGCTTGTTGCCTTTCCAGGCAGTTGGTGTAAACATACACAAAAGAGAATAAGCACACTCAATTTTGAACATGACAAATACTTCTTGCTCGAAAATCACAATGCAGAATTATGCACTGCAACACAATATAAACAACAGAAACGTACCTGTGAACAGCACAAATGTATACCATTTTTCACCCATATGAGTTACCTGAGACACAATATTCGCGAATTTTCTTAAACATTTTCCTCCGTGTTTTTATATTATACAAATCGTTGCGGAGAGCATTAAAAAATTCTGGCACGTAATGTTTCCGCATTTTGTTCCCGTAGTTTGTGAACACTCGCGGCTTCACGAACCTCTCTGTTTTTCTTAGCGTTGTACTTTTCCTAACAGGAACTTTGAACTGGATGCAGACGTAATATGGAGTTAGTACATGGTACCGAAAAAGCTGGCGCACCTGAAGTATACCTAAATAAGAATACTTGTCCTCTAACTTTGCATCTTGAAACTTTGTTTCATAGGCAATACTATTTGCTATTCTGTTAATTACTCGGTTTATACATTGTTGTTTATGATCTGAGCAGGAACCATGCAGGGTAATTCCATAATTCAAATTCCCTTCCGCCAGTGATTTATATATGGTTTGTCTTAATTTCAATGGCGCCTTCCCTCTCAAGTTGTGAATCACAGCTGCTACACCCCTTAATTTCTTGCATACAAACAACACATGTTTATTCCACGTGAAGTGTTCGTCAAAGAAAAGGCCTAAATATTTTACTTCGGACTCTAATGCAAGGGGCCTGCATTTAGAAGAGGTGCACTGTGACGTATGCAAATATATAGGCCTATCCAGACATGCAACTTTATGTAGGTTCCTGAAGCATACAAATTTTGTTTTCTGTAGATTTACAAAAATTGAATTTTGTTTGAACCAATCCATGACTTTGTGAATGTCATTTTGAAAAATGTTTGTTCCGCAAGAGGAGTCGGTGATTTTCAGAGCCAGAGCAGTGTCATCTGCATACTGGAACACGTTCGACTTCAGTGGAAGTAAGATAAGATCGGTAACGTATATATTGAAAAGTATGGGCCCTAGCGGGCTGCCCTGAGGCACTCCACATTGTATTTATTTAAAGGGACCCTGCAACACTTACCATCGACTACTCGAAATGTATTTTGGGGTAAAGTCTATTCTCGCAGCAATCTCCTCCCGCAAGAATTATGAAAATCCGTTCGCTGACACCGAAACTACGCGCGATAAAAAATCGTGCATAAATGTTCCCTCTCAACTCAACCGCGGACAACGCGACGAAAGCTGCGCGCTCTCTCCCGGAGAGTGGGGCGGCGCGCGGCGTTCTGTTAGGTGGCCTTCGATATGTCACAGGCCGGGGAGTTTTGTCCTTTTCCCCGCAACGTGGCCGGGTCTATTTCCGGTCTGGTGCCACAAAAAAGCAGGCATGGCGGCCTGCTCGCAAGCAAGCGCTCAGGCCTGTAGGGCGTTTTTGAAGCAATAAACGTTTTTTGTCGAGTGGGCTCGTTGAAAGTGGAATATTTAGTTCGTCACTCAAACTCCGCACACACTCAAAACAAAAGAAACACGAAAAGCACGCCGACAGGTTCAGACATAGAAGAGGTTCATACACAGCGCCGACGACGGCTGATCATCACAGGAAATGCCAGAATTTAGCCGCGAAGTTGACCAGCGACAGCCAATAGGACAGCCAGGACTGCCAAGGCCTGATTGACGTGAGTAGGAGCTCTGTTTTTATAAAATTAAAGGAAGTTCAAACCAGGTGTTAGACGATCTCACTCTTCCTTCTCTGCCGCCGCGGACGGAGGCAACCAGATCGCGGCAGAGACGAAGGAGGACGACGAGGAGGAGAAGGAGGGGGGAGAAATAATTCTATACAGATTTCTGAACGGCCCAGAGTGCGCCCCAGTGGAGTGGTTCCTTCTTTACTGGAGCCCATATACAGTCGCGCTGCCTGTGCTCTGTCCACCAGTTGAAGCGGGGTAGGCAGAGAGGGGTTGGACAGCAGCATATCCCATTGCTCTTGTTGGGTAGTTAACGGAAAGAGAGCAGGTTCAGCTTAAACCGAGGACGACTCAGCGAGCAATGGAACGGAAAGTGATAGGTGTAACATTAAGAAACAAGAAGAGAGCGGAGTGGGTCAGGGAACAAACGCGTGCTAAGGACATATTAGTAGAAATTAAGACGAAGGAATGGATGTGGGCAGGGCATTTAATGCGAAGGAAAGATAACCGTTGGTCATTAAGGTTAACAGAGTAGATCCCTAGAGAAGGCAAGCGTGGCAGGGGGCGGCAGAAAGATATATGGGCCGATGTGATCAAGAAGTTTGCGGCGATAAATTGGCCGCAGTTAGCACAGCACCGGGATAATTGGAGATTAATGGCAGAGGCCTTTGCCCTGCATTGGGGGTAGATAGGCTGTGACAAGTGTGTGGCGCCCCCCATCCCTGATATTCGTTGGCCGCTAAGTTCAGTGGCCCCACCAGGCTCGGTGGGCAACTTTGTGTGTGGCCGGCCCAAGGTAAATATAAATGGTAGCGAAGGTTCGGGCAAAAAGCGGTTCAGAACCTATTGCCAGCGACATCAGCATGGGGGCTTATGGGAGTGGCGATTGAAGCGCGACTAGGTGAGGAGGGAACAAACACTAGTAACAAAAAAACCAAGTTTTGTTCAACAATAAAACAACAATTATATTTTACGAACTATATTTATTTCTGAATCACATTATTTAGGCACAGTGTATAAATAATTTATGAAAATTCCGTTCATTCTCAAAAACCTTTTTTGTAGCGCCCTCTGAAGAATGGCACATGTCATTGCTTTGTGATGCAGTCCTTGTAGTGATCGGAAAGGCGCTCCTAAAGTTCGTCTGCTAGGAAACGCCCCTCGCGTGTTTTGGTGGTGCGCATTTGCATTCGTTTTTCCTTGTTAATTTGGTGTGCACTTAATTTTTGCTGTGCGTGGAGTTGCGAGGTGCGTTGTATCGTTGGTGAACACGTGTAGTACCGTGCCCGGCAGGCACGGTGAACTACGGGACGATGCTGCCAACGGTTGGAGCGGAGCGCTTTCGTCGGTACCTACAGAAACGATGTGCTGTACAAGTTGCAACAGCAGCTCCCGTACACCTGGAGTTTTACTGCACCATTTTCCTCTCATTTCCACAGGTAACGCGAAACTATTGTACTGTTAATATGTGCACGGGGGTTGTGTAATGGGACGTGGTGGTGCTTCGAAAAAAATGGGTCTAAAGCTTTGTTATGTCACAGTTATCTCTTGATTTCACCTCAGGCTGGCTCGGAGCAAGTTGTGTCAATTACTCTAGGACTTCTCGGCGTAGTACCACTCGAATTTAAACGAGTCGCTTTAATTGTCTATCTCAGCGTCTTCTCTATTGCGTTACAACGCTTGTAGTGCTCGTTGCTTCCCGCACTTGTATGCGCAAGCATTATTTCAATCGCAGTACTGTGTTGTGCTGCTCCGTGCTGCGCTGCTGCCAGATCTTTCTTGCTATGTGCTTTTACATACTGCCGTCGCTTTCTTTTGCATTGATCCATTTTTCCTCTTTTTACTTATCTGTTGCGGCACTTGCCTAATAATGCAACCAGGAAATTGCAGGCGTGAATGCTGAGTGAACTTCTGTAGAAACCCTTGTCTACTTGATAAGACGCGGGGACAGCTGCAGTGTGCTCGCTGCACTTTCGTGAATCGGCATTCCTGCGGCCCGGTTTTCTACGTCAAGATGCAGTGCCTAGTTCTTTTCTCTTGTTTCGAAGTAGTTCTGCTGTTGACACTTTCATTGCTCATAATGCTATGTGTTACGGGTAAAGTCCAGTTTTCGGCGCGTAAGGAAAATCATAATGCATGTAGTGCCTACAAACATTTTGTACTTATTGTATAAGTGCTGATTTTGTGCAGTGTGGTAAATTTGTTTTATGTTTATCCTGGAATAAAATGCAAATGTCTTGATTATATAGCATGACTATGCGTTATTTCTTCTCTTAGAAGTACACAAACTGAGCAAGCATTATATAATCTTGATCTATACTTAAGGCACGCACGCAACCTGCGCATGTGCTACGCAATTAAACCCAGCAGTGGCGTTGGTAGAAATTGGTATCGGGGTAAGGAGTGGGCACGTTTCTTATATAAAAGGGGGGCCGGGGAGAGTGGTCAAGTGTCATTTTGGGCTCTGTATCCCAAGGCAGAAAAAAATTCCGGTCGGGGGGGGGGGGGGGGAGGGGTGTACGTTTGCCACCCGCTGCAATCAAAATAAACAACTGATTGCTTTTATACAGCAGTGCAAGGCATGAATACAGAATAAAGGTTCAGAGAAGATGCAAGATGCTTTTATAAACCCCGAGGCGAATCATACGACAGTATGCTAAAGTGCGTTTCTCTAGTCACGAGTATAAGCTGGCGTTGACTTGAAGCACACACGCCAAGGGCTCGCCAACTTGCGTCAGATGGCAATGACATGAGCCCTCAGCGATCAGAGTCCAGCTAAGGCTATTTTGAAGTCAAATTTTCCCGCTAATGCCACCACCAAAATGACGTCACTTTTGGACCGGATCTTGCGTCACATCCTGTTTATTTTTTGTTCCGCCGGAAGTGTTCCCTCCTCACACAGATGGCGCAAAGCCCCATGAGCAGCTTAAGAGCCGCCATTTTCTGAACGTATGGGCTTCTATGGAAGCTTCGCTACCAGTTATATTTACCTTGGCCGGGCAATAAACACCGCCGAGCACGGCTGCTCGGGGGTCAGTCACCGTCACCACCAGCACGCTGCATGTCGTCTCTCGGCTGGAGGGTACCCCTACCCTTCCAGGTTCACGAACGCGGGTCTAAATCGTGACACTGGCGACGAGGGAAGAAGCCCGCGGAGCGGCCCAAACCACCGTGCACGCCGCCACCGAGAACGCCGAGACACCGCCCCCTCAAGCCAGCCGCCATTACGCCATGCCGCTGTACGGGAGGCTCGAGCCGTTCGAGGGTGAAGGGTCCGCCTGGCCGGTCTACGAGGAACAAGTCGGCGTGTTTTTCCGGGCGAACGACACACCCGAGGCAAAACAGCGCGACATCTTCCTGGCCAGCTGCGGGACCCGCGTCTTCGCTCTCCTGCTCGACCTGCTCAAGCCGGCCACGCCGCACGACAAGTCGCTGGGGAGCTGCTCGCTACGCTACGCTCGCACTACAGCCCGGCTCCGTCGACGTTAATGGAGCGTTTTCGCTTCAATAACCGGAGCCGCCGAGACGGAGAGACGCTCGGGCAGTTCGTCGCAGCGCTGCGAGGGTTGGCGAGCGGCTGCGCCTTCGGGGAGCAGCTCGACTCGCTGCTCCGGGACCGTTTCGTCTGCGGCATCAACGACCCCGCCATGCAGACGCGACTCCTGGAGCTTCCCGACCCCTCGCTGGACGACGCCGTGAAGGCGGCGCTGGCGATGGAGGCTGCGGCCAAGGACGCGGGCGAGCTAGCGCGTGCAGCCGGCTCACCGTCGGAGGAGGCGGCGGTGAACAAGATGGCGGCACGGCATGGCAGGTGCAGTCGCTGCGGTGGTGACCACCCCCCCTCCCAGTGCCAGTTCACGCAAGCGGAGTGTTTTGCGTGCGGAAGAACTGGGCACATTGCTCGGGCGTGCCGAGGGGGGACGACGGCGGACGGACGGAAGCAGCAGCCGGCGTCGAGCACAGGCTCCGCGCCAGCCCACGGCCAAGAGAGTCGGCGCAAGGGTAGGTGGCGGGGGCGTGCGGCAGCAGCTTCGGGTGCAGCGGCTAGGCTTCACGTCGTGGCCGAAGACCCGCAGATTTTCGACATGTGGCACGCGGGCACAGTGCAGCCGCCGGTGCCACCATACTGGCTGACCGTCGAAGTCTGCGGGCACCCCATCTCCATGGAGCTGGACACAGGGGCCAGTGTGTCGATCATGGCCGGCAAAGTATTCAGACGCACCTTCCCTGGCGTAGCCGTGGAGGCGTCGGGCGTCATGCTGCGCAGCTACTCCGGACAGCTCGCCCAAGTCGAGGGTCAAGCCCAGGTCAGCGTCCGCCTTGGCGACAGGGAGGCCACCCTGCCCCTGTACTTGACCAAGGGGTCGTCACCGACGCTGCTGGGCCGGAACTGGATCCAGGCTTTGGGCTTGCGGCTGCCTGAGTACCAGGAAGCAGTGTGTGCGGTGGAAGACGTCCCGAGCCTCCTGACCAAGTTCAAGGCCCTGTTCCAGCCCGGGGTGGGCACATTCACCGGCACGGCAGCAAGCATTCATGTCCCAGAGGGAGCCAAGCCCCGGTTTTTCAAGCCGCGCCTTGAAGGACGGGGTCACCCAGGAGCTGCAACGGCTGCAGCGAGACGAGATCCTGGTGCCCGTCAAATCTTTGGAGTGGGCTGCTCCCATCGTGCCAGTCCTGAAGCAAGACGGCAGTGTAAGGATCTGCGGGGACTTCAAGGTCACCATCAACCCCGTCGCTACGGTCGAGAAGTACCCGCTGCCACGCATTGAAGATGTCTGGTCGGCGCTGTCCGGGGGACAGAAGTTCACCAAGCTCGACCTCAGAGGAGATGCATACCAGCAGCTGGTGCTCCAGGAGTCGTCCCGGAAGTATGTCACCATTTCGACAACGCTGGGACTCTTCCAGTACACGCGCCTACCGTTCGGCGTGGCCTCAGCTCCTGCCATTTTCTAGAGAGAGATGGACAACCTGTTCAGGGGCATGAGGCACGTGGCGGTGTACTTGGACGACATCCTGGTGACCGGTACCGACGACGAAGACCACCTGCAGAACCTACACAACGTCCTGGCACGACTGCAGGATGCCGGGCTGAAGCTCAAGCTGGAGAAGTGCGTGTTCTTGGCCCCCAGCGTTGAGTACGTGGGCCATATCATTTCCCAGGCAGGCCTAGCCCCGGCACCCCGCAAGGTTGAGGCGGTGCTCAAGGCGCCCAAGCCCCAGAACAAGAAGGAGCTGCAGAGCTACCTGGGCCTGGTAAGCTTCTACAGGAGCTTCCTGCCGAACCTGTCATCGCATCTGCAGCCGCTGCATCTTCTGCTTCGAGATGGACAGCAGTGGGCCTGGGAGAAGGAGCAGGACTTGGCCTTCCAGCGCAGCAAGGAGCTCATCACCAAGGCTCCGGTGCTGGTGCACTTCGATCCGGCCAAGCCTGTCGTCCTGACCGTAGATGCATCACCGTACGGCGTGGGAGCCGTCCTGGCCCACCGGGAGAAGGATGGCCAGGAACGCCCTGTATCGTTTGCGTCTCGTCGGCTTCATGCGGCAGAGCAGCGTTACAGCCAGCTGGACAAAGAAGGCCTGGCCCTCATGTTCGGGGTCGAGCGCTTCCACCAGTACCTGTGGGGCCGGAAGTTTGAGGCGGTCACGGACCACAAGCCGCTGCTGGGACTGCTGGGGCCTGACAAGGCGGTTCCAGTGCAGGCATCGCCTCGAGTGGTGCGCTGGGCCTTGAGGCTCGCGGCCTACAGCTACCGGCTGGTCTACCGTCCGGGAAAGGACCTGGCACCTGCTGACGCCCTGAGCCGACTGCCCCTGCCGGAGGTGCCTGCTGCAGTTCCTGAACCTGCCGAAGTGTTCATGCTGGAGCACGCTTACCTGGAGGTGCTGTCCAGATCGGCTGTGTCGCAGGCAACCAGCCGGGACCCAGTCCTGTCGCAGGTGGTCAAGGCGGTGTCCCGAGGGGAGGAGTTGGCTGAGCGGACGTACAGCCACAAAGCCGGCCAGCTGAGCCTGCAGCAGGGCTGCCTGCTGTGGGGCTCCAGGGTGGTGATTCCGCAGAGCCTGCGGTCCAGGTTCCTGCAGTTGCTGCACGCGGGTCATCCAGGCGTGGAGAAGACCAAGATGGTGGCCCGGTCCCACGTTTGGTGGCCTGGCCTGGACCAGGACATTGCTCACATGGTGCAGAGCTGCCAAGTCTGCCAGGAGAACCAGCGAGCCTCGCGCCATGTGGAGATCACCCCCTGGCCGTTCCCGGAGAGACCCTGGTCCCGCCTGAACGTCGACTTCGGAGGCCCTTTCAAGGGCCACTACTTCCTGGTGGTGGTGGACGCCTTTTCCAAGTGGGTGGAGGTGCTGCCGGTCACCACTCCCTCGGCAGGAGCAACCATTGCGGCGCTGCGGCAAGTCTTCGCAGCCCAGGGGTTGCCGGACGTCATCGTGTCCGACAACGGTCCCGCTTTCGCCAGCGAGGAGTACCTGGCCTGGCTGACAAAGAATGGAATCCGTCGGATGATGGTTCCGCCGTACCACCCTGCGTCGAATGGTGCTGCCGAGCGGGTGGTGCAAACAGTGAAAGACAAGCTCAAGAAGAGCCAGGCTGGGGATTTCCGGATACAGGTTGCCCGGTTCCTCTTCCAATACCGGACCACACCCCACGACGTCCCGGGCCGTGCCCCCTGTGAGCTCCTGTTGGGCCGGATGGTGAAGACACCGTTGGACGTGTTACACCCAGACCTCCGGTCCACAGCGCTCCTGAAGCAGCTTAAGCAGAAGCTGGCGGCTGACCGAGGTTGCCGTCCAGGGCCGTTGCCGGAGTCTGGGACTCCGGTCTTCGCCAGGAACTTCCGGCCTGGTCCACGCTGGTCTGCCGGGCACGTGGTCTCTCCTGCCAGTGCATCGTCACTGATCGTTCGCATGTCGGACGGGACCGCGTGGCACCGGCACGCTGACCATGTGAGGCCTCGCCTGGCGACCCCAGCCGCCCCTTCAGGAAGCCAGCAGGCAGGGGAGCCAACCACAACGACCGCTGCCAGCACAGCACCACGGGCTGGTGCTACTTGCGCAACTGTGGCGCCACCTGCAAGTCCGGGGCCACCTGCAAGGCCGACAGCTGGTGCGAGTGTGACCCAGGCACCACCTAATGCTGCCACAACGGCTTCGACACCTGTGCTCCGGCGGAGTCAGAGACAGCGCACACCGCCGAACCGTTACTCGCCGGGGTGACAGGTGTTGTTTGGTGTTTGTGTAGGACAAACACACTTGGGGGTGAGGGGTGTGACAAGTGTGTGGCGCCCCCCATCCCTGATATTCGTTGGCCGCTAAGTTCAGTGGCCCCACCAGGCTCGGTGGGCAACTTTGTGTGTGGCCGGGCAATAAACACCGCCGAGCACGGCTGCTCGGGGGTCAGTCACCGTCACCACCAGCACGCTGCATGTCGTCTCTCGGCTGGAGGGTACCCCTACCCTTCCAGGTTCACGAACGCGGGTATAAATCGTGACATAGGCTGGTGATGATATGCAATAAAAACTCTATCTAAAGAAAACAAAGTGCAGTATTGGGCGAGTTGGTTATCCATCATTACTAAACAGCGCAACAAAAACACGGACTTTAGCTGAGGTACACAGGACCAGCGCTGACTTCCATCTTTTATTGAAAAAACACATATTTATACCCCACACACCTACACACACGTGCCATAAATGCACACGACAAAACAAGCGATTCATCATGGCGGTGCTATGACGCGCCACACACGCTCTAAAAAATTCCCATTAAGAACACACGCATTTGAAATGATAATAAGCCCTCTCGAGCCATGACACACGTGTTGCGCCCCCAGATTACTTTCTACGTTGCGTTCCTTCCCCCTTGTAAAAAATCAAGTTCCTTGGCAGACAGAGCAACCGAAGGTACGCTGACGCAATTTTCCCCCAACCTAGCAATTTTCGCTGCCTCCACTATCTCCCTTGTCATCTGGTCATCTTGTCATCTATTCCTAGACTGCTTGGGTGCACCCGGTGGCGAGCAGGTGCCGGACGTGTTAGGTGTGTTCCAGAAATACTTTCACCCGTTGACGTTGACGCATGAAGTACCATAGAATAACGTTTTGAGGTTCCTTGACCTGCGACTGCAATTTTTTGAGAACCACGTTTGCTGGCAGTATGAGCCCCGCAGTAATAAGCCACTACTTCCTTTCTCATCGGGTGACTCCAAGCTGGTGAAAAGGGCGATAGTGAAGATGTGCCTTACTAATGCACTAAGAAGATCGTGCCCCCACAGGATGCAGGATAGCATCCATGCACAAGAAGCGCGCCTGCATAGCTCTGGCTATCCACATGACATGGTGACGTCTGTGGCGGGGCAGGTTCTGAGGGAGCTGAAGAAGAACCGCCGCCGGAGCGAGGGCGAGGCCACGGTTGTGGTAGAAAAGGAAAAAGAAAAAAGGAAGGTTGCAGTGATTCCATACATACATAATATAGCCCATAGGCTGAAAAAAATAGGGAATGCCGCTGACGTACAAGTGGTTTTTTCCGCCCCTCGCAAACTGGGGGCCCTTTGCAAAAAAATCGCGCCAATCCACCCCGTGAATGTGGTGGGAAAGCAAAGCTGTAAACGGCACCCATAACAATTACCCATGCGGCGTAACTTAAATTCCCTCACATCGCTCTACAAATAGCAAAACCAGAGAGAAGTGAAATGCACTTAACCACACCATTTATTACTTCAAGGAGATATTCTTGTTAAGGTTAAATCAATGCATGAAGCTTGAACGGTGTTTGGTTGAGTTGTATTGGTGTAGCACAAGAGTGGAAACTTTTTTTATAAAATTAAAGTAAGCTCCAACCCGGTGTTAGACGATCTCTCTTCTCCGTATCTGCGCCGCGGACGAGGCGACGAGATTTGCGGCAGAGAAGGAGGAGGAGGAAGAAATACTTCTGTTCAGATTTCTGAACGGCCCAGAGTGCAGCCCTGGGGAGTGATTCCTTCTTCTGTGGGGCCCATATGTAGTCCGCGCGGCCTGTGTTCTGTACGCCCGCTGAAGCTGGGTAGGTAGAGAGGGCCTGGACAGCAGCATCTCTTATTGCTCGTTGGGTAGTTGGCGGAAGGAGAGGAGGGTGCTCAGGGCTAAAGTCGCACACCCGATTACGGGGCGGAGTTTTCCTACTTGTGAGCAAAATTTACATTCAGCGTCGTAGCTATTCGGATACATGAAGTGAAGACGCGTAGGTTGTGGGAAGGAGCCCCGACTGTATGAGGCGTAGGGTAGTTTGTTGTTCTCTGGAAAGGACAGGGTAAGGCGAAGGTACGGTCTGACTCAGAAGGCGATAATGCTGGGTTATCTCCCTGAATGTGACAAGCTGGTGACTGTCCTCGTGCAGCTCCATTGCACGGGAGGTAAAAGCGCAGGCTTGTTGGGTGGGCGTATTTGTTGCCCTCCATTGAAGCGTGAGCGGATGCCCAGATGAGCTGAATGGAACCGTTTGGGGAGTGGTTTTTTTTACACGCGCAGGGCAGGTCAGGACACCAAACCCTACTGGTAATTCCAGTAGGCTTGCTGGGAATCGATGACTACCCTCCGAACCCCTGGTTGAGCGAGACCCAAGGTGATGGCTGCCTCTTCTGCTGCGGCCATTTCTTCGGTCCTAAGCGAGGTACACGCAAGGAGGTTGGTTCTGGAGGTAGCCACGATGATGGCGTATTGCTGCCCTCGATGTTTGGAGGCGTCTGTGTAGATAACTGCATGATCCCCACCGAGGGTGGTGGTTAGCGCTTGAGCCAGTGCTTTTCGGTGACCCTCGTCATGTGAGGGGTTCATATTTCTAAGCAAAAGGAGCATGTTTAGTTTTAGTCGCCAAGAGTCTGGGAGTACGTCAAGCGGAGTGACATTCTTGGCTGCCCAGCCAATCTGGTGAAGCATGCGGTTACCCATCGCAGTTCTGAGTCGGACCTTCTGGTTGGAAAGATGGCCTTCTATCAGCTCTTCCACCGTGTTGTGTAGCCCCGTGCTAGCAGCCTCTGTGTGGACGCACTCCTGAGAAGACCAATGGCCGGAACTTCTGGTTGGAAAGATGGCCTTCTATCAGCTCTTCCACCGTGTTGTGTAGCCCCGTGCTAGCAGCCTCTGTGTGGACGCACTCATGAGAAGACGAATGGCCTGCTCGATGGCCTTTCTAATCATTATATAAAGCATCTCTATGTCTTCCTTGTCGAGAAGAAGACAGGGGGTTGACGTAAGTAACTCTCGAGAGGACAAAAGCTTCAGTTAATCGAAAGGTACCGGATTCCTTTAGGCCTTGCTTCTTGGTGGCAACTCGCTTGATCATGTGTATGACTTGATAAATGCTGTTTTTGAGGCGCTGCAAGGAGACGCCACTCTTGGTGTTAGCCTCGAGATGTAGGCCCAGGATCTTGACGCTGGGGCTTGGAGTGATGGCCTGGCCATCAAGGAGTATTTGAATGTATTCCTTGGTTTGGCGTGAGGGCGGACCACAAGGAGCTGTAAGTGTTTACGTGAACACTGGAGCCCACAGGCTTTAGCACATTGGCGTACTAGAAGTGAGATGCCATGCATTGGTGTGAGCTTCCTTGAATTTTTTTAACTCTTATCCCATGAGAAAGGTGCGCACAGGGCCACTAGACGGGCGTGAGTGGTCGCGTAACGCTTTCACGTCGCATTCAGCGAGAACGCAGGGGGTAAACCCGTAGATGTGCTTGGTGAGTACACCACCTTTCTTCCCAGTCTTCGCGTGGGCTCGTAGCCAAATCGGTAAGACAACGGGCTCTCGCTTTGTTAGTCTATTAGTTCCAAGTTCGATTCCCGGCAGTGCCACTAGATTCTTTTATTTGTTCGCTGGAGTTTTCTGGTGACACCAACGGTCGCGAAAGATCCCTTGGGGGGTAGAGGTAAAAAGCTTTGCTTTAAAAGACGTACCTCCCGAGAAAGGATTCCCACAAGTGCTCCATTGAGCACAAAACGAAGTTCGTCCCATGCGCAAAGTCGGTAATCTATGAGATTCCTTTGCCATGCGGAAAAAAGTACGTGGGCCAGACGGGAACGTGTCTTAATACAAGGCTCCGGGAGCATAGCAACAACGTACGAACAAGTGTCAAAGGGCAGTTAGGCATTCACTGCCGTGATTGCAAAGGCACCACCGGAAAGTGCATTTCCATGTTCGACAAATGCGAAGTCATTCAGCGCCATAGTGACCAGATGACAAGGGAGATAGTGGAGGCAGCGAAAATTGCTAGGTTGGGGGAAAATTGCGTCAGCGTACCTTCGGTTGCTCTGTCAGCCAAGGAACTTGATTTTTAAAGCAAAGCTTTCTTCCTCTACCCCCCAAGGGTTCTTTCGCGACCGTTGGTGTCACCAGAAAACTACAGCGAACAAATAAAATAATTCACTGGCACCACCGGGAATCGAACCTGGAACTAATGGACAAACAAAGCCAGAGCCCGTTGTCTTACCGATTTAGCTACGAGCCCACACTAACACGGGAAGACAAATGGTGTACTGACCAAGCACATCTACGGGTTTACCCCCTGCCTTCTCGCTGAATGTCACGTGAAAGCGTCACACGACCACTCACGGCCGTCTAGCGGCCCTGTGCGCACCTTGCTCATGTGCTAAGAGTTACAAAAATTAAAGGAAGCTCACACCAATCCATGGAATCTCACTTTTAGTACGCCAATGGGCTAAAGCCTGTGGCCTCCAGTGCTCACGTAAAAAAATCACAGCTCCTTGTCGTCCGCCCTCACGCCAAATCAAGGAATACATTCAAATACTCCTTGATGACAAGGCCATCACTCCAAACCCCAGCATCAAGATCCTGGGCCTACATTTCCAGGCCAACACCAAGAGTGACGTCTCCTTGCAGCGCCTCAAAAACAGCAATAATCTAATCATACACATGATCAGGCGAGTTGCCACCAAGAAGCAAGGCCTAAAATAATCCGGTACAATTCGATTAATTGAAGCTTTTGTCCTCTCGAGAGTTACTTACGACAAACCCCTATCTTCTTCTCGACGAGGAAGACATAGAGATGCTTTATATAATAATTAGAAAGGCGGTTGAGCAGGCCATTGGTCTTCTCATGAGTGCGTCCACACTGAGGCTGCTTAAGCACGGGCTCCACAACACGGTGGAAGAGCTGATAGAAGGCCATCTTTCTAACCAGAAGGTCCGACTCAGAACTGCAGTGGGTAACCGCATGCTTCACCAGATTGGCTGGGCAGCCCAGAATGTCCCTCCGCTTGACGTACTCTTAGACTCTTGGCGACTAAAACTATAGATGCTCCCTTTGCTTAGAAATATGAACCCCTCACATGACGAGGGACAACGAAAAGCACGGGCTCAAGCGCTAAACACCACCCTCGATGGGGCTCATGCAGTTATCTACACAGACTTCTCCAAACATTGACGGCAGCAACACGCCATCATCGTGGCTATCTCCAGAACGAACCTGCTTGCGTGTACCTCGCTTAGGACCCAACAAATGACGGCAGCACAAGAGGCAGCCATCACCTTGGCTCTCACTCAACCAGGGGTGCGGAGGGTAGTCACCGATTCCCAGCAAGCCTACTGGAATTACCAGTCGGGTTGGGTGTCCTGACCTGCACTGTGCGTGCTAAAAAACCACTCCCCAAACGGTTCCATTCAGCTCATCTGGACACCGCTTCACGCTTCAACGGAGGGCAACAAATACGCAAACCCAACAAGCCTGCGCTTTTACCTCCCGTGCTATGGAGCTGCACGAGGACAGTCACCCGCTTGTCACGTCCAGGGAGATAATCCAGCATTATCGCCTTCTGAGACAGACCGTACCTTCGCCTTACCTTGACCTTTCCGTCTCGTCGCCTCCGTCCGCGGCGCAGAGACGGAGAAGTCAGATCGTCTAACACCGGGTTGGAGCTTACTTTGATTTTATAAAAAAAGTTTCCACTCTTGTGCTACACCAACACAACTCAACCAAACACCATTCACGCATCATGCATTGATTTAACCTTACCAAGAATATGTCTTTGAAGTAATAAATGATGTGGTTAAGTGCATTTCACTTCTCTCTGGTTATACTATTTGTAGAGCAATGTCAGTCATTTTAAGTGACGTCGCATGAGTAATCGTAATGGGTGCCGTTTACAGCTTTGCTTTCCAACCACATTCACGGGGTGGATTGGCACGATTTTTTTTTCCAGGAATTAAATTCGTTTCCCCCTGAACCTCTAGCGTTTTATTTTCGTTATTTTCACCGCGGACGTTTAGCACATTGCTAAATTATGGGGAGGCGAGTGCCACAGCAATTACGATGTCGTGGTAGGTGCTGGGATGCGCGTCCCTTTAGAAATCGAATTGATAAAATCAACTGCTTGTAAACTGACAGTCCGGATTTTACGGAGTTTCCGGTTTAATGAAACACTGCGCGGTTCACGGTGCCTTCGTTAGATCTGGTTTTAACTGTATTAACTTCGATTACTCTTCTCCCGGCTTCAATTGGCCTGACATTTTCTACTACATTACTACTCAGTGAAGTGTGGCTTGTGCGCTTGTGTGGCGCTACTTTGACGCTATAGACTTTACTAAGCTTGACACAGAGTCAAACTTACAAACTAAAGCTACATTCGATATTCCAGGCAAAATCATGTCGTGGCCTCGTTTCAACTGAGCGAACGATTTGCGAGGAGACGCCGGCGGCCGGCCGACTGAATCTGCCGCACGGTAACGAGCCGCGCAGTAAAGCCAAGCCTGTTCGTGTAAGGGTCATACGAAACTCAATAGCAAACTCAATAGGGTCAATAGGAAACTCAATAGGAAACGAAACTCCATAGGGTCATAGGAAATCGACAATGAGAATGTAGAGACGAGGTCAGTACTTTAGAATTGATTTTTCTTCTAAATAAGGTGGTCGAAACTTGGGCCACGGAGTCCAGGCTACAAGTTGTCCAAGTAATACCACAATGTTCATAAACCATTTAAGTGCCCCTAAAGGCACTCTACACCGCTGGGCTCTTGGTTGCCCTGATCATCTCCTTTCTACGGTGGCTGCTGTTGTTCTGGTCGAGGTGGCTCGACCAGGTGGCTCGTTACCTCTCTCCTGCCTGGATGGCCAAAAGGTTACAAAGCTGTTGACGTGTGTGGCTGTAGACGGGCCGACGTTACAGTACAGAGTACTCTGGGCAACGAGGTGCGTGCGCCACATGATGCCTGCCCCCCTTTCCGATCGCGAAACCAAGGTCCATAGGCTGGGCACAACTAGTCGTCCGCCATAGGTTACGCAAACCCACCTCGTTGGCCACAAAAAGTGTTGGTGATTTCAAAAGGAATGAATGATACAAACACAAAGAAGCCTCGACGCCTTTACGAGGAATTTTGTCTAGGGTTATCCCATTACCAAACCGGTAATTAATTTTGAAATTCTATTAAGCCAGATCAGGCTGCCACGGTATTCCCAGCCAGCCCGGATTCCCGTGAGTTACGCCGATTTTCCTTGCAGCTTACCTTGTGGTAGCGCACAGAAGCCCGCCAAAGCGGAGAGCCAGTAGCGAGACTTCAACGTTGACGTGCTTGGGACAAATTGCGGCTAGAAGGGACGCTTGGTTGGTTCTTTTTTCAGCTTTGACGTTCCCCAGGGAACCGCTGGTAGCGTCCTTATAGCTGCCACCGAGTCAATGAGCATATCCTGTCATTCAGGTCGAGTGCACGGAGCAAGACTAAGATAGGAGGGGAAATGAAGCTTCCTAGCGCGGCCAGATAATGTCCCAAGTGCTTGTCAGACGTTAGGCTAGCGGCATCTGCCGCGGGAGAAGAAACTGCGCGGCCACCGCGATCGGCATTGCACTGCGCAGCCACGGAATGAATTCCGGCCGCAATCAGTTGGTCCATCAAGTGCCGCTACCCTCTCCTTCGCCGTTGCAGCTACGAAGCTTGGCACTCCTTGGTTTTCATTGCAACATTAGAGAGTTTTAGCTGACTGTTTCTGACTGTCCGCTCACTCCGATAGCTAGCGGGAGCGCCTGTGCGCATGCGTGGCGCGCAAGGCCGCTAGCGGCGATACCGGAGCGGACCGTGGCCTCTTAGCGGACCGTCGCGGCAGCTTACGTTACCGTGCGAAATATCAATATGGCTGCCCCGCGATGCGAGCGCGCTCCCGCGAACTCCGTGTCTTTAGTAGAAACGCGAGCGTCGAAATCGCGACAGCTCTTCCAAATAGGCAAAGGTGCCACACTCCTCAACGAGCTTTAGTACGGAAGCGAAAAACGCCGACCGAAGTAACCGAAGCGCGGGGCTGCTTCTATGCAGCGCCGAGAAAGACAGCCTTGTCTTGGCTAATCCAAAGTTTATCGGCTTCTTTAAAATACTTTAGAACGATTATACCGTGTAAGCAACTACATTGTATTAAAAAGGTGAAATAAGGCACTAAACACGGTATTTTGCATTACTTTAGCGAACAAATGCCAATTTGTATGTTTAAGTTTGCGATGACGTTTTGATTTGCACACGCGCAGGGCACGACCAGTGACGCGAATCATTCCCCGTCGCGAGATACGGTTATCGGTTAGCTAAAAAAGCCTTTCTGCCGCTGACGCTCCGGTTGTGCTAAGCGGGCCGTCGGGAGCATAGGGGAGTGTCAAAAACGGTTAGCTAAAAATCTCTATTATATGGTTGCTCGCCCGCGCTTGTCGCAATGGGCTGCTTCGCCTCATATATATTAACCGTATGGTCTGACACCTATTCCGCTTGTAAACCTTCTGGATCTCCACCGCCTTGTGCGAATTATTCCCTCTCCGTTGCCGGCTTGATGACTTTTCCGGTGGAAGTTTCAACGCGGTTTGAGCTTTGGCGACGGCATCCGAGATTATGTGATTTGCCTTTTCCAAATTTTAATCCGTCTCTGCTACTGTGAGGAGGCACCCCAAATATGTCGTCTCGTCAGAGAGGATGTATCCTTCGTCGCCGGTTTCAACCAGCCTTTCTGATGAAATCTCTGCCTGTAGGGTTGTTGAGCCACTTCTTCATCATAGGCGCCAGGTGTTTCTGATACATCGTATGTGTTTTGTGTTGTCGGTGACTGGCTGTCGCCTGCGCTGTTTCCTGTAGGGGTCGTGGGGGCGCTGGCATGCTGCGTAGAGGCGACGACACAGTGCGGCTTGTCAGACTCTCGCCCTGTGTTGAGAATGTGTACTGCAGATCGTCTGTCCTAATGGGAGAGCCGGGGTGGTAATTGGGCGCATTCTCTTCCTGTGGTAGGTCTGGTGGAGCAGAACTTTGTTACTCGTGTGTGTGATCGGGTTGGGTGCCGTGATGTTGCTGCTCCCTCTGCTGCGGTGGAGCAGAACGCTGTTCCTTGGCATCTTCTCGTCGGTGCCACTGGACGTGGTTGTCAAGAACCTTACGTGATGGGAATGACATTGTGCAGCTGTTGCAGCTATGACCTTGTTTTGTTGGCATTGCCTTTAGTGTGCCTCCAGCGCGGCATGAATGCATGGATGGTCGCAAACCCAGCGTCATATTACAGAATGAGCACACGTTGATGGTCTTACGAATGTGGACGCTGTGTTCCCTATTAAGGTTGCGTTCCAATGACTGCCGCCAGCTGGTCCATGCTGCGAGGGAGTAGCTAGCGCTGCAGTCATTTTCTGTGCATCTGAACATGGATGGGGCTGGAAGGAACACCAGCAGCCTGTCCTCATTGCGTCTGAATTGTAAGCCATTGGCGGGAGGTCCCGTTCGCAGAGCGCCAGGGTCAAGGCGCGCCAGCGTCAGCCCTGAGTAGACTGAGGGAGAGGGAGCCGAAGCAGGTTGCAAAAATACCAACACAACATATACGAAAAAAAAACGCACAGACACTACACACTCCTACTGAAACTTGCACAAACGCTTAATCCCTATTCTTCATGCATTGTACCAAAAGGGTGATGTGGTTGTGACATTCTCAGCACTTGTCACATCAGTCTCTCACGGGAATACATGGCTTCCTGTCCAAGTTGGGCCAGGTAATGTGCAGGGGGGCTGATGCATGATTGAAGAAGACTGCCGGGATCTTCACCAGGGTTTGGGGCAAAAGGGTCGTGTTGGCCATGACCAAAACCCTAGGAAAGCGGCTGCTCCTTAGAAGGTGCAGACCGCTGAGCAGGCACACCCAGAAGAAGGGTAGGGCGAGCTCCAAGTGGCGTGACAAGGTATTGGTGGTCGAAAGGCCTTGGCGACGGTGGGCGGGGTCTCACGGGGTTTCAAACCAAAGTGGCGGCCCTCGAGGGAGGCCGTCGATAATTGAGGAAACCTAAGCTGACCCCAGCAGAAGAACTAGGACCGCTGAAGGTGCTCCTCAGAGCAACCAGGGCTAAGAGGTGCCAGCCAGGGGTCAGAGTGACGCCAGGCCATTGGACGGCTCTCCAGGTGGTATACCGAAGTTCTGGGATGCTGTAGCGACCACCTACAGGCAGCATGCGGCGCACCGGGCAGCTGTTTCGAAACGCTTCGCTGCACAGAGCACCCACGGAACAAGTGTGATGTCACTGCGGACGCTATTCTTTTGAGCGCCTGCTAAAATAAGCCTACCATACGGGCTCTGTAGCCTCGATTTAGAGTACTGAGTACTGGCGCTGACGGCTTGGGTTCGAGCCCAAGCAGGTCAATGTCATGGTTTCTTTTTTTCATAGCATATTTTTTTCAAATATATTTTGTTTTAAACTTTAGTATACGCGTTTTTCTTTTGTTAATACCAGTGATTTGGTATATTTTAGGCCGCTTTATGTTTGGGGCGCACCCAATGACCACGATTAATTACCGCTCTTCATCGCGTGACCATACATGTCACGTGCGTACTCTGTGCAGCGAAGCGTTTCGAAATACGCCACCGGGCAGCAGCCGCACCTCGAGGCAGCCAGGATCGAGAGTACTCTCTACTTGAAGCAGCCAGGGTCGAGAGGTCCAAGCCAGAGATCAGTGTGACACAAGGCCAGGGGTCGGCTGTCCAGATAGTTTACCGAAGACCAACGACGCAGGAGTGACCACCTCCAGGTGGCAGGCAGAACACCAGGCCGAAGTGGTGCCGACATCGAGGGTTCTCCGCAAAGGTTTCCAGGGCTTCAGGGGCTTCCGGGCAGCGTGACGGTGCCGCGGATGTTTGCTCCTCGGCCAGGACTACACTTTGATCTTAGACAAAATGCGGACAAGCAATACAGCAATACAGCCAATCAGACAACGAAGCTTCGTCGTCGTGACCAGCCAGCGCTAACCTCAGATACCATGGTCCCTCAAGGTTACTGCGTATTGTACACAGACGCAGCCCTTCTACCGCACGAAGGACGGACCGCTTTCGTCAGGTCCACACACTCAGACCTGAAAGGCCCGCGCTGGAATTCCACCGGCACACCGGACCCGCTGCTACTGGAGCACCAGGCTTTATATGACGCAATCAAAGCTGCAAGCGTGTTCTGTAACATCAAAGAGGCGCATATATACATAGAGTCGCTCAGCGTTGTGAAGTAACTGAAGCAAGTGGAAATGACTCCTCTGATCCGCCAGCATATTTACAGCCTCCACATGACAGCAGAGCTAATGATACGCATCGATTGGGTACAGGGGCACGGTCATTTTGAACCAATTAGCGGGCAATCTTTTGCCTTCTCCTTCCCCAAATGAAGCTGAATCCACCCCAGCCCTCTTCCTTGTGGTCCACGCTCTCGCCTTTTCGCCATGAAATCTCTCCTGAGAAGGGACACACGTGCCCTAATGTCCCCGTGTGTCTGCTCCCTCCCCCCAAATCTTTCCCTGGTGGACGAAGTTTTTCTGCACAGGCTTCAGGTTGGGGTGGCTCTCACACCTTCAGTCACCACGACTTGGGAACCTGCACCAGAATACCCCGGAACATGTCCCAAGTGTCCTGCTCCGGTGGCTGAAGCGGATGTCAAGCATCTCTTCTGGACGTGCCCAGGAAGAAGGAAAGCTCGTGACCGTGCGCTAAGAGTAGTTGGTCTGCGGTGGGATAAACCGGGTGACTTCAACCGGTGGGAGCACGAAGACAGCAACTGCAGGCCGCTGCTGAACTTTTTACACGAGACTGGAGTCCATGCCTATCTTAAGACGTGTCCAGTATCATCAATTTCTTGGCTACCTGTGAATTTGTGCCCCTCGTCTCTCTTCTACCCACTGTCTTATCTTTTCTTGATATGCCGCATCGGAAAAATACGAAGTAAAAAAAAAACTTTACGTGGCGGACTCGAAAATACGTTACTCGCTGATATTGTAGCGTATACCAATCCGATTCAAGATAATAAAAAAAATGCAGGTAGGAACTGATGCGTCATCAAGGTCGTCTTTCTTTACGCCATGTCTCAGTATCAACGGCATAGATCGTTGGCATGAGACGTTGCAGGCAGTGGGTGCTAACGGGTCGAGAAATCGCCGCTCCTTCACGGTGCCCTAGCGTGCGCTACAGTCAGCTTTTAGGAAAAGTTCTGCGCTCGCAGCGGCCTCCGCCCGGCGCAGGGTGCCGGAATCCAGTTATGGTTATTTCTCCAATTTATTGGCCATCAAATACCACGACACTATGCCGTTCTGTGCTGTGCCGACTGCGGGGTATTTTTGCCCGTGTAACCCAGTTGTCCAATATTTTGCACGCCTACTGGCGGCATCTAACAAGTTTTGTCGAAGTTCATCCAATGGAGATGGTAGTAGGGGCGACACCTGTTCTTTGCTCCATGAGGGGCGAGAACATGGCTGCGTTCAGCAAAGAGTTGTGTTACGATGACCGCAGGAAAAATAAGTGCTGTTTCCATTGCTTCGTGACCGTTTTATTGTGGTCTCTCTGATTCACTGAAAAAGTAATCGTACGGAGAGCATGCTGAATGGGAACTATTAACTGCGCGCACGCGTGCTTTTCTCCGCATGTGATTTCATTTTGCATGTCCAACACGTTGGACACGGGCGCTTAAGGGGGTCATTTGGAATGTGCTGCGAGTTGTGGTGCGTTACACGCACTTTGATTTTGTTGTCACGCGGCATTTTTTTCGTGCTTTCTTGACATTTTTCTTGTTCCGTGCATAAGTGAAATGGCTCCTTTTTTATTAAGAGGACAGGTTTTTAAATGTGTCAAACGAAGAGCTGAAAACTTTTAACTGCAGAGCTGTTGAAGCCCTTGGTTGCGCGGTCCATCAACAGAAAAAATTGCCAAAGAAAATGCCGAACGCACGTGAGCGTGCCTGTCGTGAGAGCGCCGGGCGGCACGTGCCCGCATGGGGGATTGGAAAGGAATCTGGCGTAAGGGGGGCTAATGCACCCGCTTCACAAAACGGTAAATTAAAAACTTAGGAATTTATTTATTCAATCATTTATTTATTTATTTATTTATTCATTTATTTATTTATTTGACCACCTTTAATGTCCTGAGGGTTTTACAGAAGGGAGTGGTTATGTTGTAAATACAAAAACAATTGTAGATGAGGAGATTATTTGTTACACAAGAAATGCGGTCTGGATATAGCAAACAATAAGGTTTCCAGACCTTATACAGTGCTAATGGTAATATACAGGTACAAACAAAGGAGTAAATACAAAGGCAGCATACGAACAAATGCAATTAAAGCCACCTTTCAAAAAATCTGCGTAGAATGCTGAAAAAATGCAATCGAAAGTACAAGCAAAAGAATATACAAGGCGAACATACGGACACTTCAAAATTAAACTCGCCCACCAAAAGTTAATTAGCATAAAAGATCTGAATACCAAAATAATTGTCCGATAAATATACAATGCACGCATGCGGACAACAAGAAGGAAAGACTGGAAACCAAAGTAGCTTTCAGCGGCCCTTCGAAATGCGCGCGCATCGGTGATTGTGACGATTAAGGTTGGCAGGTAGTTCCATTGTTTTGATGTTTTCGGGATGAAAGAATCAAAAATAGATTTGTATGACATTGCAGAACTAACTTTGTAGGGATGATCAGTGCGTGGTGATATATGCGACGGAGTTAGCAGTTCCCTTTTGAGAATTGGATTAGAATGGTAGATCTTGTGAAATAGATTCAATCAAGCTACTTTTCCGTGTAAAAAAAGACTGGGTAGATTAAGACTGAGCTTCATAGATTTTACACTTGACACGCTAGAGTTGCAGGCCTAGATTAAGCGTGCGCTGTGGTTTTGGGCGGATTCTAAAGCGTTAGTAACATAATTAAATCTCGGGTCCCATACTGAGCATGCATATTCTAGTTACGGAAGGATGAGTGTTCTGTGCAGCATCAATTTCAGGTCTGAAGGGCAGCAGAAAAGTTACGTCTCAGGCACCCAATGGTCCAGTTAGCATTGTTAATTATGTAATTCATGTGCGTCTCCGAAGATAAGTTATGAGTTTTGTGGGTTCCTAAATACTTGTATGTTTTAGTTTCTTCAAGTTGCGGCCTTCGATCGTGTAAACAGAGGCTTCGGGAAGAATCAGACACCGGGAGATGTTCATTGTTTTACATTTACTAATGTTTAGATGCATTTTCCAATTATTACACCAGTTAAAGATTTTGTTTAGATAACACTGTAGTGGTGATGAGTCGGAATTTGAGAAAATTGTTCAATACAGTACAAAATCATCCGCAAACAATCTGATGAAATAGGTAATTGAGTTTGGCAGATCATTGATACCAATAAGAAAGGAAGAGGGCCGAGGACGGATCCTTCAGGCCCGCCTGAAGTCACTCAACAAAAAGAGGACTCGAACTCATTAGCGGTTAGAAATTGTGTTCGATTAGACAAAAAGTTTTCTATCCGGGCTACAATATGAAAGTCAAGATTTAACTTTCGTAGCTTCATGCAAAGTAACTGATGAGAGACAAGGTCGAATGCTTTCGAGAAGTTCAGGAAAATGTAATTCACAAAAGATCCTTTATCGAGAGTACAGAAAATGCCATGCCTGAAAGAAGTGCGCTGGGTCTCGCAAGAAAAATGATTTCCTAAAGACGTGTTGGCATCAAGAAAAAAAAATTAATTTCCAGGAACTTTTACCAGGTGGGAGTAAATTATGTGTTCGAAAAGCTTTCACGCGATGCTAGTTAATGACATCGGACGGTAATTTAACAGATTATGGGCATCTCCGGACTTGAGTAATGGTGCCACTTTGTCAATCAATCGTCTGGTAAGGTACTTGAATTTATTGACTGGGTTAAAAATTGTGGGCTAACGTACGGTATAGCAGAGGAACCCGGCAAGCTTCGCTAGAGAAAATGCTACGTGCCGTACACTATAGCGCCAGCGGAATACGAAAACTCATGCACGGGTTCGGCTACTCAGATGCGGTGGACAGACTCCGGCTATCCAAAGTGACGTTTTACTGCCTGGCAGATACAGGGAATATACCAGACAACACGACTATGGCTTGCGGGAAGACAGTGGCAACGTTCGCTCGCTCAAGCCGCGGGACTCAGACTTCGATATCAGTCATCGCCGTCGCAGGAGCGGGGGAGGCATCCCTCGTGACCGGTCAGGACGGAATCTCTTAGCAGAGTCCCGTGGAGCCAATTGGGTCCTCAGTAATCGGGACATTCGGAGTAGGCGCTACCGAGCCAACCGATTCCGACCAAACCGCAGAGTCCACAACCTGGCGGCGGGCTCGCGCGTCTCGCAGGTCGTGTCCGCCGGGAGAGCAGGTCTTCCCCTGGTCAGGGAGAGTGTGGCGCCAAGGGAGGCGGTCCTCCTGTCCCCGGCGCCCTCGCGCACACGTCCACGGCGAGCCGGTTCGGCGCGTCGCACGGGGTTGCGAAGAGGTCACGACTCACGCGACGCGCCGGCTGCCTAAAATGGCGCCTCCCAGCTCACCAAAACATGTGAGGCGACGCAGAGGGAAACAGGGTCCCCGCAAAATCTGATCAAGACTTGTGGATGAATATACTTCGGTGCTTTTGAGAAATTTCGAATTTATTCCATCTACGCCCGATGACGATGCACCTTTAAATTTTTAATGAGCGGTATGATTGCACACCACTCAGTAACAACTGTCCCCATAGGTGTTAAACTGACCGCTTCTATGGGATACGAGTTAGTATTAGGGTACGGTTGAGCGAAGGCCTCCTTAAACACGTTGTTCAAAACAAAACAGCTTTTGGGATGAGTGGTGAAAGCGCAGGTTTCATCAACTAAAGTTACTTGGTTGTTTTTTGGGCCACCTACTATATTTCAGAACTTTTTGTATTTTGAACAAGTAGCTAGGGAAGAGCATCAATGAAGAAAAGGTGCTTTGCTTTTTTGAAATTGAAAGTGGAGGTTGGAAGAAACGAATGAGGTCTGCGTATCGTGAGAGCGCCCGGCGGCAATAACCCGCTTGTGGGGTTGGCCAGGAATGAAGCGTAAGGAGGGCTACTGTCCCCGCTTCACAAAACTCCGCTCATAAAACTTTGAACCACCGCAGCGGCGCTACAACTCTATTCGACTCTGTGCCTCGCACATGGGCGATGGGGCGACCAAAGGAAATCCGGACGCTCAAAGAAGAGGCTGTTATCAGGAAGCGCGCACGTATGCCAGGCGAGAATGCAATTCGTTTATGCCGAGTGGCGTACTTCCGTAATAAAAAAAAAACAAAAACAAGAAGAAGTAGTTTAGGCAAGCACCTCCCGAGGTCGGCCGACAGTGCAAACGCCACCCGCTGAAGGCTTCAGGGATGCATTATACAGACAAAGGATTTTTACAATGGAGTACCGGCTCTTCTGCGTAACGGAGGGATGCTGTTTCGAACTGGCCCGCACAATCTACACTTGACAAAAAAATTTGCAAGAAGAAATCTAGGGCCCAGTTTCCTTTGTACGTCGTTTTAAATTGCTAGAATTCGGTTTAATACACGGTTCTTGAAGCATTTGTAATAATTTTCTTCAGTAAAGTTGGTTTGTGTTACCGCAAGCCTACTAGTTCAAAACTTACCTGATAAGATTCTGGCGTCCAATGAAATGGTCATGATGCCATAATAAAACCGCAGAGATTACTGAAATAAGAGCTCCCTTAGCGAAAAGATGCCGTATTTTTAATGTATTTTGAATGCATTTAATACATATATTAACTTTGTATTTATTCTGCATTATTTTGTCCGCATTCCAAATGCATTTCGAATACATTTACAATGTTTTTAAAATGTACCTCAAAAATACGTAAGCTGTGCATGAAAAATATATATTTAATGCCTTTTAAATGCATTAAAAATGCTCAGAAAATGTAATTTTAAATACGTGCAAAATGTATTAGTAATGCATTTTAAATGCACAGAAAATACTGCTTCAAATATACTCAAAATGCGTTACTAGTGTATACTAAATAAAACCTAAATACATTGAGAGATACCATGGCAATGTGTCTTAGGTGGAATTGTTAACGTTCAACTAGAAACTATCATATTGTGGTTTCAAAAAGTTTAATAGGCACTAGGCTAAAAATATGCTCCATTGTGAAAATGTAAACCGGCCATGCTCGGAATGCGGGCCAGCAAATGACTGAAAAGAACAGCATGTATGCGCACAAATTGGCAGTTTGAAAGTTTTTTATTGTACACCTCAGTCGAGTGGCCAATTTCGCCATTACTAAGTAGCAGGAATGAATGCATTTCAGCCACCTCGGTAGCCAGCGCAGATGAAGCGTTGTGCGTCAGAGTCTTCGTACTTCGGATTCTCCACGCTGGAAATTTCACCAGCAGCTGCAGTGAAAAGAAAATGGGAAAATATTAGTGAAACACTTTTTTTAGAGGCAAATAAATGTCAAATCAATCAGGCCTTTTCTCTAGCCGTGCCAACGTCCCTCGCGAGCAAGGATTTTTTAGTTTCCCCTTGAGAGAGAAAAAAAAAAAAAACCCCGCCGTGAAAACAATGCCCCTTTGAAGGACGTAAGACAATTTATGTAATGGTAAGCATAGTTTATATTGTCATGCGGCATCGGATCTTCAATACCATTTTTAAGAAAGAATGGTGGCCGGGAAGGGGGGGGGGGGGGGGGGGAGGCTTATGTTTGGAAATTGTCTAAGGATAAAAATTAGCGAAAATTAGGAAAAAAAAAGACAGAGCTAAGATAACAACGTTACCAAACATGAAACAGAGTTCTTAGAGTTATGCTACTACTTCTCTTTCTTAGGCGCTTGAGTTAACTTGAAACGGTGGCAATTCTAGTTTTCCAACTAACTAGGACAAAACTGGTCTGTGACCTCCCAGGACGCTAATAAAATAAGATAGGCAGTAATCTTATTACTACAATTATTGTTTATGTGTTCCATATTTCGGCGTCACCTTCTTCGGAGATTACGTTCTAAAAAAATAGTGCGCAGCGAAACAATTTAAAAATGCATAGGCAGGATTGCAGTAGAAAGCTTACATAAATGTCATTAAATTGGCGTGTGCATTCAACAATGCTTTCAAAGGAACGGCAAAGTAAGGTTATTTCAAAAAACAAGAAAAATTTCACGCTGTCCTAAAAATAACAAGCTCTTATATCGTAGGCACCTAACCGAAGCAATTAAAACAAGCAACGCCAGAACACGTGTATTTGTGCTTGCACACACATGTAATTTTTTTTTTGCTCTCCGCCGCACATCACCAGCAGGTAATTTTATACTTTTTGTTGTACACAGACAACGTCATCATTTAATTAGGGAGCAACGCGGAAAATAATTGTAAATGCTCGCGTCTTTAACATACAAAAAAATATAAACACCTGTTAGCTTCAGGGACCATCAAGTAAAAATAGTTGCTTCATAAATACTCGTGACACCTAAAAGAAACTCGTTTAAGTACACCCTTTAGACGCAAATGGGAAATTGAGGCTTCTAAACACACACAACCGCCAAGCTGCCCATGCTGTTTTCGGTGCCTTTGGGCACATTTTAGAAATTCTCCGGTGGCGTGGTCCAGCGTTAGCGCGTCGGGTTCCGCGTGTCTGTCACTCACGAGCGGCCGAAGGGCCTCTCGGAACGCGCATACGTGTTCGTGAATGCGCTACGAAATGAATACAGCAAGGAGGGAAAAAGTTGCAAGGAAACACAAAAGAGGAAGGGGCCAACGTCCTGAAGTTTCGCGAAGTTTTGGGGGGAGCAATCCAAGGAACAAAAAGAGAGGAACCCGCCCGGGGGACCCGTTCCGGGAACCGAGGGGTCTCGCGCAGGGAACTGGTTGCCTGCCTCGAAGTCCCCCTCCCCACCCGCATTCCTTCTCCTTCCTTCCTTTGCTGGTTCTTGGTTCTGGGTGGCGGTAGGAACAGAAACTGATTGTAACTTAGCGGCTACTCTCATACAGTTTGTCTTAGATGGACAAATAATTTGTAGTCCCTGGGCATGAAGCACCTTCGCTACTGCCACATGCACCAAAAATTACGTGGGTCGCTTTTAACACTTTTGGTCACTTCGAAACAGACGGCATAAACTCTTTCATGGCTTTAGTTGACAGAACGGCGACATGCGACCGACAAAAATCGCGAAGGCTGCTCGGATTCCCGCCGTATGGGCCGGCCACGCGCATTAGTCGGATGAATGTATGCCACAAACTGGCTTCCTTCCCCGTACGGCGGCTGCTGTGAACATGCGCAGCTGTGAGCGGCTGCTGCGAGCAGAAAGCAAAAGAAAGCTGCGTCCCTGGATACACTTCGCAAATTTCTCAAGCGCGTAAACATGGACGGCGGACTTTCTGTGAACAGGCTGTGCTAAAAAACGTCCCTGGCGGTTATGTGTTTAATGCAAGTGTCAGTCCTCAATGAGTACTCGATCTACAAGGAAACTCGTAGCAACAGTCCCCCGTCCACTCAGCAGGGCCGGAGCTAAAAATTAGGCGCAAAAAGGAAAGCACTAAAATCCATTTTTTTACGTCTTCTTGCTGTCGTTGATTTGTGAGTACATTCCCTTGCACGGCGTAGTTACGGTAGGAAATCTTGCTCGCAGGTGGAGGTAAGCTTAACAACCACGTGCGGATTTTATAAAGGGCATCAGCACTCTTCGATTGCAAGGCAAACATACGTCAATTAATTGTAGTGTGACACCGTACACGCAAATAGCCGGTATATCGTGCTTACCTTGGCTAGACGGCCAACGCCGCTGCAACGCGCCGTCCAAGCAGACTGCGCCCACCAGACGACCGCGCGTTGAGGAGTCCGAAAGAGGACAGGCAAAAGAAACGCAGCGAAGGCAGACAAAACGTGAAGGCGGGGTGCGCCGCTCAGCTCGCGCCGCAGGTGCCGGGCACAGAGGAGGAGGTAGTGAGCGGCAGTGAAAGGCGCCGAGCTGCTCGCCCTCCCAAGCATAGCCAGGGTTGTCCATCTAAGGCGAATATTTTTCAGAAAAAGAAAATTTTCCAAGCCTCCACAGCGATACCGTCGTAACAACGCTGGCAAAGTGCAAGTGTTTTCGCACATCTATATGCACGTTGAATTCGATGTTTTTTCTTTGCCGATTGCGTTGGAACACCGCCGCTTACATATTTGTACGCCGAGTTTCTCTCTAATACGCAGAGTTATGTCTGCTTTAGACAGCGCAGTAACTGAGAGTATCGCCCTCAGTTTCTTTTATTATAAGTAAACATCGAGGAGAAATTCTCAGTACGTTTTTTCATTTGAGATGTATTTTATCCGGCACTTCAGATATGCTTTACGTGAATCTTACAATTCAGCAACTGAAGCAGCGCCTGTAGTGTACTCGAAATGTATTTCGGCAAAGCTTTATGAATACATTTAAAATGTATTTTCTATAAGTATTTTTCATGCATTGAGAGTGTATTTCTGCCATGTTCGTTCGACAAACGTAAAAGGCATTTGAAATGTATTTCGAATATATTCGGAGTATATTTCCATGCTTCAGCACACTTTTAAAGTATACTCAGAGTGCTGCTCTAAATGTAGTTAGGTAAGTGTATTTTTATAATATTTACAGTGCATTTACACCATGATCGTTTGGCGGAAAGAAATACATTTTCAATATATTCTGAATGCCTTAAGCGCACATTCGTGAGGTTCAGTGCATTTTTAATCTATTTGGGGGGTACTTAAAAGCACTGTATTTTTCCCGTATTTTTAATAATGTATTTTCAATATTTACTAAAAATTGAGAAAATGCAATTTTTAATGCACTTAAAATACATTTACAAATACAAAGCATATTTGAAGTGCACTTCAAGCGTACTCGTACGTATTTCAAACGTATTACTTTTCGCTAAGGGCTGTAGTTTTACATGTTTCTAGACAAAACTTCTTAGTTCAAAACTTTCACAGAAATCGGTGAACCCAAATGCAACCTGGAAGTCAGGAGGATATGGGTAGAGCCGGAGAATATTTCTTCAAGCAACTATACTGAACTAACGCAGCAATATCGCGGGAGCGTCAGCCGGTGTTTGGTTCAGTACCTTATCGCGGTAAAAAGCAACGAAACAAGCGAGGGTAGGTCTCATGCAAGGAACGACTCTACCAGTGCAAGCATCGTCTGCTAGTCTGTTAGCGCAAGCACACCACAGCCCAATTGCGCTGGTCATCGGCTGCCTGTAATTATTGACTTGAAGAAGCGTACTCAAGATAGCTTTCACCACCCACGATTTGATTGATTGTGGGGTTTAACTTGCCGAAACTGCACACGTTATGAGGCACGCCATAGTGGACAGCTCCACAAGAATTTTGACCACCTAGTAATCTTTAACGTGCGCCGAAAGCTCGAATACCTGTCGGCACAGTAGAAAGAGGGCCAGAATGTCTGCTCAACGAATAAAACAATCGTCTCAATACAGCGTACCTCCGCATGACATTATACCGCCGCAGTGAACAGCAGCGGGTGGATACAACCTGCAACTTGATAACAGCCAGAAATAGGTGAGTCAGCTAAATACCCCGTCGATCAGAATATTTTGAGCCGGTCAACCAGAGGCCGCCGGGAGCGGGCAGCTTAACATTTTTTTCAATCCATTAGGTGCGGATATACCACACGTGCATAAACAAAACAGTGCAGCCACAGCCCAGAATGTCGCTTTTAGGCGACATTCATATCATGAAAGCCGATCTTCTGTGTTACGCCTTAATGCGTATGTTGCTGGAGGAGGCGATTGCGTTCAGAGTATGGTTCGTAAGGCCGCACGATCGAACCGCACTTCAAGGGGCAGTGAGGACGCGCGAGTCTCTCTCCATTCCTCCTCACTAGGGCCCTCGTGTGAATACCACTTCACTTATACTACGAACTAAATGACCACGCAAATTATTTACTCTCCGTTCTTTCAGTTCAATAAGCAAATTCACAAGTATTAAAATGGCTTTTCATGGCACTAATAGTCAAACGAGGTTCTTATAAAGTTGTGCCCTGGCAATCGCAATGTGAAGCCACTGCTTTAAGCTACATTTATGCATACAATGGATGTCCTTGACCAACTAATTTTCTAGCATTTATCCACAGTGACCAACACTCAAGATCCAAAGAACATTGTCCATACTACCAGAACGCATTCTCCTCGCCAATTGGCGGCCGTCTCTGGGCTGAACCGGTTGTCGGCGTAACTGAGGGAACGATGGCCTGGACCGACGAGTGATTAAAAAAGCGAACGATGGAAGAAAGCAAAGCATGAGACTGTCGCGAAATTTGGAGGGCAGGGCGGATCGCAGTGGCGGCGCGAGCAAGTGCTCTCCGGAGTGTGCGGTGGGGGTGGGAAGGGGGCAGTATGCTGTGCCCGCACGAGGCGCCTGAGGGCTACACGCTTGGCGAAAAAGTGAGGGAGGTGTGCGCGTGACCACGATGGGCGTTCGCGGTCCCTTCCTGAGACGCACTTTGCGCCGCCGACGCAAAGGCGACGTCATCGCTGCCGTCAAGAGAACCCACGAGTGAGTGCTCCCTTAGTGCATTGCTGCTGCGCCCAAATTTCGCACTAGGGAGTATCGTAATCGCCAGCCAATTTTGTTTTCTTCATTGGGTAGTTGGATGCAAGGACCTTTTTTTACGATTACATTTCGTGGGCTGCAATCAACCTCTCCCATAGCCCATTTGCTTTCTTGGGGGTGGCCTTGCTACAATTGTGGTGTTTTTTACAAGCTCGCGCCATGTCTGCCTCCTTTTTTACTGCCCATCACGAATGCAATGATGCTTACTTGCAAACTGGTAGCATGCATGGTGCAGCCCCTTGTGTTGCCTGCTGCTCTGTTCCTCGCACTGTTAACACCGCTGGTTGAGCTGTAGCGAAATGGATGCCACGGTTTCAGGTTTTGCAAGACTTGTGTACAAATGTTGCGGGCAAAATTTTATTCTCTCAACAACCAGTACACTAACGTGCTTGTTTGCATGAAGGGCTTCACAACATAAGATATTCAATTATTCTGGCTTTCTAAAGAAGACTACACAGTTATGGTGTGCTCATTGCTACCATGTTGAAGTTGAAGTCTTCATTTAAACAAAAGAGAATATGCATACACAGCACACAACGAGACCGAACAATGTTATAAAATGGTCGTGTTTTAACAAGACATGACCCTAGCAGCTGTATTAATAAAGACTTAAAATACGCCATACAAATAAGAGGTAAATGTTTTGAACCCATTCCAGAACAGCTTCAGAACGACGAATGCATGAAGCCAGGTTTTGTATCAGGGAAATGATACCACAGAAGCATTGTTTAGTTGTGGCAATTTAGGCAAACATCGCCTTGTCAGCAAAATTTACACTTACACCTTCGCACGTAATTTAAAACTCTGTTCCTTTCTTAGGCACGTTCGTTTAGATGGTACTGGCATATAACGTGAGCCTTCAATTGAACACGCGTACCGGCTACAGCGGAACGCGAAGCCTCATTGGCATTATGTCTTAAAGCAGGTGGTGATAATTCTTGGCAAGTGAACATTGTTGCGGGCGTGTAATGTGCACCCGCGTGCACCCAATAGAAACATTATACACAGGAATTTTCACACAAAAAAAAGAGCGCCGGCAAAATGCAGGCCACTGTTGCAGTTTTAATGAACCACATGCCGGCCTCTTTAAAAAAGGCGGATGTCACCGGTAAGGTTACCGTGAATGACGTACGAATATCTTTTTGCTGTGCGTCCTGATAATGTATCCTGGTCCGTACGTTCATCATTTCCTCCAAATAAACTGAGCATTACCTGACATAACGGCTTAAAGCTGCGTCAGTACATATAGCAATACACGAATAGTAAAACAAACAAAGAACTCTTCGGGCAGTAAAAGGTTGTGTACGAGTTAGCGACAAACAGCGGTGGCTCATATTCTCGAGTTGGCCGTTATCGCCCCTTTGAGGTGGCAAAGTAACCGGTCAACTGTTACTCAGCATAAACGAAGTGCCCTTTCACGATTTAGCCGGCATGTCGACCGCACACATTGAGTAATGCGACAACATTGACGAGTGAAAATGAACAACCGTGATCATTGACTTGGGGTTATAACACCCGTCGTTTCTCTACTCATAACCTTCCAGAACAAACTTTAAAGCAGTACAGCCTCGCCGCATCAGCCGAACGCCATCGCCGGCTCGCACGCAAAAAATTAACAAGAGCTTCGCCACCGAATCACGGTCCGCTTAACTCAGCATTCTTTGTAGTTTACAAATCTCTTCTCGTCTAACACAAGGCTTCTTCTAAGCCTAAACATTAAATTAACGTAAAGTACGAGTTGTTTACACGACTAATCATTTATACCCTCTTCAATATAATTTATAGCTTTGTCATTTCGAAAAGTACTTTAAATAGAGTCAAGATGACAGCTCAGCCAATCCAAGTTCGAAAATCATATATCATTCAGGCATGGCTGCCTCCGGGAAGGTTGAAGCCGCCATTGGGCGGCTCGCATAGCCACAACCACCAGTGTCAACTCTAGCGCATATTAGTAACTCTGTGAATACGATAATCGCGATCACCCAATCCACACTGCCATTGCACAAATGATTGTGTACCTTTCGAAGCACCGCAGATAATTCGGTGGCGATAGTCAAAGCAGGAGTAAAAACCATACTACAGGTACGACAAACAATTATGCGGGCCACGCGCCTTGGGTAACGCCACACAGAGCGCTCGAAAGAAAGTAAGACGGCTGAGACGTCACTGAACGTGAAAATTCCAGCGATGTGCTTTTCGTACCGTCGCAATGTTAACCAAAAAATGGCCAACATTGTGGAGGGTAGGGAGGTACGTATACGCCTAACACCCATGCGCCCTCACAAGGCCCGCAGAAAGAGGAACGGCAGCACCTGTCCAAAGCACGGGCACAAAACTGAAAAGCTTTGGCCTAGGCCAGCAAAAAATGAGTGCCCCTACTCAACCCACGCAAGTAACGCATTTGTAAAGGTGCACAACGCAGCGCAGCTTAAATGTCAGCCGGAGGAACAAGAATTATGCTACGCAAAAAAATCGAACAATGTCAATGCGGAAGTAGCGTATCAAGATACGAAACGCCATTGTTCAGCCGTCAAAGCAACATCATATACGCCGAAAAAATTGCACAATCTTCCCGTGGGGGGAACCCTGAGGAGGAGGCGAAGCAGCAGTGGGGGTTGGTTGGTGTGTTAGTAGAGTTGAAGTAAGTAGTGTGAGTAGAGTTGGTCTGTGGTGACAGAGTAAGGAGACGCGTGGGTAGGGTGAGCAGGAGAATGGAGGAGAGACGCGCATGCGCAGTGGAGTAGCGCGCAGCTGGTGCGCACACCTGGTTTATACGGCTGTGAGAAGAAGAATGGAGGAGAGACGCGCATGCGCAGTGGAGGTGTGGACGGCGCAACAAAAAGGGGGGGGGGGGAACAGGCTCGACCATAAGCATCCTACGGGGAGGTGGCGTAATTTTATTGGAGGGGGGGGGGGCTGTTAGAGTGGATAGGCATTAAAGAGAGAAAGAGAGAGACGTTGTACGTGGTATGAGTTTGTCTTATTTAGGCATTATTATCATCATGTTAAACGTAGGTGACGTCGACCTGTGGTTGGCGTTCCGCTTTGATTATGACAGCCTTATGGTCTGTGAAATGTAAAGTCAAGGGCTATTGTAGTGGATGAACCCTAAAGTTTCTGAAGATGAGGTCGATGCAGGTTCCCCGGATGTTTGTGGGCTGCTTGTAATCACGGGTCGTCAAGACTTGCCGACGCACGCCGCCGCCGACGACGATGAAACGTCGAAGGCGCGTGAAGCGTGCTCGTATCGTGCCGGCCCAGGAAGACACCGGCAACACTGTCGCTCCAGGAGCCCTTAAAATGGAAGCGTGCTCGCCTCGTGCCAGCCCAGGAAGACACCGGCCACACTGTCGCTCCAGGAGCTAGTAAAGGGTAAGACACCACCGAGCGTTCAGCAAGCCGAGCATGTGCAGTGGGGGTGTGGACGGCGGAACAACAACAAGAGAGGGACATAGCCCCGGCCATGAGATGCTTCGCATCTAAATATGCAAAATGCGGTGGGTGTGTCCCGTAGCAGCGGACGACCAATCCACTCTCCGAAAAGAACGACGTTGCCACGAAACGCTAGCCAGCAGGACAATGTCAAAGCAGCGAGATGGAGCTGTGGAGTGTTAATTAACGCCGAAAAACAACATAGGCATGAAAAAGCAACGCCCTGAATTAAGAAGTCAAGTACCACCAACTACTGCGAACCCAACGACACTGGTGCGTAAACGGTCGAAAGACTTACTGCTTAAAACGTTAATCACTAAACAACCGAGCCGTTTGCGGAAGCACAGTAAAAACCCTGGAGACTGTGATGTGGACCGCCTGCGCCGGAGCTGCAGGGAAACGAGAAAAGCGCAGAAGCTCAACCCGCGCGAAGCTGTTCCTAAGCTGCAACAGGGCGACATGGGAACCAAATAATGTCAGTGCGGCCGAACAAGAAGTAATTGATGACAGGACTGGCCGTGTTTGAGGCAATCGTAAAGTGCTTTAGGAGTGAACAATATTCGCAATGACGCCTGAGCACTAAATTTAAAACAAGCGGCCGAAGTCTTGTGCAGAGTTGCCAGGCTAGAATTTGGCATTAAATATTGAGGCAAACGTAAACACACGATGGAATCGTTGCCTGCATGCTGCAAGCGGGCTAATGCTCACGCACAAACGCCGTAACGAGCTAAGCCAAATTTGCTCAAATGACAGAAAATAACGCGACACGGGGAAACAAGCAGAATGCAGTGTTAGGCGAGTTGGCAATCCATTTTAACAACACAGCGCCACAGAAACACGCACTTGAGCTAAGGCACACAGGTCGAGCGCTGTGTGCCTGAGCGCTCGTCCTTGGTGCCTCAGCTGAAGTCCTTGTCTGTGTTGCGCTTTATTGTTAAGACGGGAAAACAAATTTCACTTCTCACTACACTGGATTTGGGTACACACAAAAGGCATGACCAGGTGCGAAAACAAAGCTTGGGAAAAGAATCAGGCTTGCCACGCGATACACTAGTAAATATATGTGGATTTTGAAATCTCAGAATTCTGTACAATTTCTCTTAATAGGCGCATCACACAGCGCATTTAACGCTGCGTCACTTCAGACCTTTCCCAACGGTCCCCTCCTGAACCGCAACTTGACTGCAGCTGAATACTTAAAAAAAGAGCGTGGTGCAGTGAAAGCACTTCCGGCTAACCACTAAACATCCGTGGGTTAGAATTGTTAAATTTGCTGAGCTTTTTCAGAACCTGATTGAAATGGGATCGAAAGATTAGAGCGAGCCTGGACACTAGCTGATTACATTTATTTTAAAGAAACGTGTCGGCGAGAACACGTCTTGCTTTGGTGGCACGACTGCTATGTGTGCACGCAATAAGTCGCCGCAGGTGGGCGGCCTAAATATTCCAGAACGCCCAATCAGAGTGAAGAAATCTGCGAATTTCGGTGAACGACGGGGGCCAGCGTTCAATGAAAGTAAAAAAAAGAATACACTATCGGAAAACCGCACACATTGCGCTGTTGTCTCAGCCCAGATTCTTTTTTTTTTTTTTCATTTTAATCAAACGCTGCTCCTCGAATTCTCCGAATCCGCACATTTCTTCACGCTGATTGGTCGTTCTGGAAGATTGGAGTGAAGCCCTCCTTCGGCGACTTCTTAGAATGGGGCAATGCATGCATGCCCTCTGTACCCCTTCCTTCCCCAACCGCTCGTAAGCCGTCGATGTGTGTGCGAGAAGCTGGAAGTGGAGTGAATCATAATGTGCGTGTTAAACGCACCAGAACAGAATATCGTGTGTGTTTTTTTGTTCCAAGAGTGGGGATAAAAAAATGCTCCGAAGTATCAACGAAAAAGCTTTCTCTCGGGATTGCCTGCCTTTTAAAGCGAAGCTTCAGTGTTCTCTCTCTGATGGCGGCAGTAACGCCAAAACACGGAACTGAAAGGAAAAAATGCCGCATGTGGCCCGAATCGGACCTGGATCCCTCCCGGTATGAAGCCGGCGTCTATTCTATCCGATTGCTCTAGTTCGACGTGGTCGAAGCGGTTTGGAAAATTACACGACAACCGAAGAATTCGTCGCGAGAAAACTTCGCGTTCACACACCGTCATCGTTTGACGGAGGGACGCATGATTTTTGTTGTTTTACCTAGCCTTGCTCCTTTTTGGCATCGCAACAAAGTACGGGGAGGGTAGAGGGCGTCGAGTAACGCGCGAAGTTTGGCCACAGGTCTGCAGCGTTAGCTCATCCCTTATAACTAGTTCTTGTTTTGTTCCCTCAACGGCACATTCTTGTTAATCGCGATAGGCATGACACCTGCATCACGACAATTTGTTTTCGTGAGAGGGCGGCGAGAGAATGGAAGAGGCCACTGACTTGGGATATCGCACTGACTGGAGATAGTGAATGTTTGGTTGCAAGCGGAGTATAAGCCTATATTCACAACAACACATGAATACCCTGGCACAAGGATCTGGAAGGGAAGGAGGCGGCCGACCAACAAGCACGCGAACTGACATACCGTGCTCCTGGCGAATACATCTAGCACCCAACCCCCTTCCCCTCACCACCCGGAAAAGGTGGAGACCGTTTCTTCCTTCTTTACATACGAACACGATCGGTCTCTATGCCCCAAGAAAGTCTCACCGCCACAGAATCGCAATTCCTGTGCAGACTAAACCGACACTTCTATTTACAAATCTATACGGGCTAAGTTGTTTGGTAGGAGACATCAGTCATTAACTTAAAGCTTTGGGAAATGCGTGGAAAACATGTCACTCTTCAACGCAACTTGGCCATGCGCAAGGGTACGCTCAGGGTAGAACAACTTAAACACTACATATTCCCCTCCGCTTCCATCGAGACATGGAAGGCACTTTAGACCAGTGCGCCACATCAAGATCAACGTGAGCTGACTGAGAGGGTAAGGAAAGGAAATGCTGCTCCTGACGCTCTGGACTTAGGGTTCGACCCTTGGGCTCCCTACCATCTGTTTGCCATCTTTTTCCCAACTCCCACAATTTCTTACTCAACAACTTTCCTGTCACTCTATCTTTCTCTCTCTAGCTGTTTACGACCAACAAAATGTTTAGTCCTGCCACGACATTATAGGGTATGCACCGTTTGAAACACTGAAACTGTCATTTTCTCGCTCAAACGGACCAACACACGGCAGCCGCAACCTTTTACGCGTAGAGCTAAATTCACACAAGTGTAGGTTGTGTCTGTCTTTCCTGTGCCACGGTGATTAACATCGATGCGGCTAGTCTAGCTCTCTTCGCTGACCTTCAGTGCTGGTGAAGCATAAAAGGTAAATACAGCAACTCCAAGGCAAAATGCTTTCCCAGCGCCGAAGTAACGCTATCGCGTCGTACATGCTACGACCTAAATAAAGATGGCTGTAACAACATTATGGAGCGTCCGAATTGAGTAAGGTGGGCTATTGCGTTTCCTAAAGCAGAAATTTCTGCTTCTTCTTCCTTCTGGATTTTCATGTTGCTCTGAGTGTGGGATCGGTTGAGAGTACTTTGATACGCTAACGCCCATGCGCTGTTTGCTCCTGTCGGGTGGGTGTAGGAGTGCATTTCGTCCGGAACTCCCTTCGGTTTCTTTTAAATCTCATTTGCGAGTCACATTGGATCCACATTCTCTTGTGTAACGGCAGTATTAAGGTTTTGCCAGTCTACTGGTACTTTATTTTAAGAAGGTGGAGTTTGGGCACCTGGAGTGGGGTTAACTGTTGGTATATGCACTTCAAGCCCTGTGCGAGGCCCCTGTGTATTGCACCGTCGACACCAAGAGGAGCGGCAATTGAAGTCGCCGGGTCTCAGGCCTGGTTTGTGTTCCACCAACGGCGCCCAACTTTTACACGAAGCTTGAACAAAGAGCGACTGCGCAACAACGGGGTTATCGTCATGTTTTCCACATCGACCGATGGCTCACCGATGGGACTGTGGGGCTGTGTGAAAATATTCTGGGTGTTGCTTGGGTGTTTCACGTACTTGTGAGCTAGCGACTGCGGTTCAAAAGGGCAACATTTCTGTCCAGAGGACTTTCGGAACATTCCTGGAGGTGTATTTTTTGCCATTGTTGTAAGTGTCGCGCTATCTTTTTTAGCCTGCTCTATCATTATCATATCTTCGCGTTAATTGACTTTGTATTACATAAGGTGTGTGTTACGTTGAGCACATTTGCAAAACTCTTTCAATCCTGTAATGTGTGAGGGAGTGCCCTTCGTTATCCGTGGCGTGCGCTGAGACCACCGACACGCACATACCTTCAGTTTGTTCCAGCTTCTGTAGGTGCCCGGGTGAGTGGACACTTTTAGCCCATAGGTGAAAACTAAAATAGACGTACCAATAATGTGATTGAGCGCATGCCCCACGAGAAATCATAGTGACTCGGCCATAACTCATCTTATATGACGTAGGCTTATTGGTTAATACGCAACATTTTCGTAGTTCAGACTTCGCTCGCTGGTTCGTATGGTACCTCTTAGTAAAGCGTGGAGAAACAGTGGCGACAAATGTCGGCAGGAATTGGGTGGTATTTCCGCAAGTGCTTATCGACCTGCGCCTTTAAATTCGGGGTAGAGGGCCCTGTGATCTTATGCATTCCTGGTCTAGGAAAGTAGGGATCCGTTTTTGAAAAGTGATAGGGACTTGCTCACGGCCTGCGGCGGTTTCAAGATATCATTAAATCCGTGCGCTCAAGCTGTGGTAGTCTGGGTCGCCCATAGCTTCTTTGTAAGGACGATAGAGCAGGCTGTGGCGTTACATTAGATGGTTCTCCTTCTGTTAGAAAAGGTTTACGTGAATGGCGCGTTCTTGGAATCGCAGATTCTCAGCGCAGGGCTACCAACATATCGGCTCCGTACTAGCAACTTTTGGGAGGCCTCTAGAAAGTTCTCGTGAATTGGGCGACCCTCTTACGGGTGCTATGTAAACAAGGCACTCGAACGCAGAAAGGGTGGTACAGCACCGTAGGCTAATTGCATTCCCTAGGAAGTTGATTGTGATTTTTGAGGGGTGTTAGGACCACGTCTGGCACACGTTCTCCGCCTTTGAAGGCTCAGGAAATGCCTGTACATTTTAGCCTGTTGCATGGGCATAAAACCAACCTCGGATGTTTCGTGGGTTTTCACTGAGCAATGGAAGCCCATCCCGTTGTTAGCGTTGGCTGTAATAAACTATAGGCTGCGCTTCTGGTTTACTGTACAAATAATTGCTTTCGAAGCATTATGGGTTGTCATCAAGCGTGCTTCGCGACAGAGCGCGAATTCCCAATCTTCCCTCTGGAACTCGGGATAGCGTTGCCTATATATTGCCGCGCAATATCCTTAGCCTGTCACTACTCTAGCGAAGATTACCCCATAGGTTAGGGGACAGTCTGGGCGTACGACATGTTTTCGCTTTCCCAGATGGTTTTGTTTACACAATGAAATCCATGTCGCTAGATATTCATGGCGACCTCCATAAACACCAGGGGATATTGGCCTCTAAGCGCGTGCCCGCTAAACAGCATGTCCCCTTGCCAGCTTACTGGCATACTGGTGAGCTCTGGCTTGTGACATCAACCATGATTCGCAATGTTCACGTTCGACAGAAATAATTTGTGTAAAAACACCAGAGGCTACATTTGGAGGCCACGGCCTCCAAACCAATTTCTGTACGGCAGTGCGGAAGATCAAGGCCAATTAAAGGCCCCAGAAGTCAATACAACCGTCAAGGCAATGGGCCATCCGCAAAGGACAAAGTAATGGGCGAAGAAACTTCTCCAAACGTAGCGCGTAGGTTACAATAGGTTGACGAGGGAGGTGCGACAGACAGACACAATAAAGGGCTATAAAGTAAAATAAAAGCCCAACCCGTACCACCTACGTATCACGGGTGAAGCCAATTGAAAATAAACAAACTGCACCGAAGACAAAAAGAGTTTTTAAGAGACAGGAAAAGAAGAAAGAAAGAAGAGAGATCTATCACGCGAAACCAAGCCAAGGGAGGGGAGGCAATCAGCAGTATTTTGTTAAACGAATATGTGAAAGCTCGGTTATGAATCAACATGTCGTTCTTCATACATGTGATCTTGATATGCAAACATATATGCAGTTTAAGTGCTTCCTCGATGGAGAAAGCTCATGCTCAATGTTGACTCCTCTTGATATTCCATCTTTAACTTCCATCTCCGTTCTCTGCCGTGATCCGATCTTCATCTTCCCCTGTCCTGCTGTCCCTTGTGCCGCAGTAGACTTTCTGTAAAACGTAGAAACTGATTACTTCCCCCAACCGCCCTTCCCCGGGTTTTTCCTCCCCTTTACTTCATATTAGTTCTTGCTGTTACTGATGTTCCAACCTGGACTATCATGATTGTGGTTTCACCTTGTTTCTGTTACTGATATCCCCACCTGAGCTACCTTGACTGTGTTTGCAACTCGTTTTTTACGGAAATTTGTTGGACTTTCGCTACTTCCCACTCCTCCAACTTATACTCCCTTTATAATTTTTACTTGCTACTTTACGTACTTTTACACTATTGCTCTTATGTCGTGTTTAGCGCTCATTATCAGTAATATATGATCTCGTGCACCCCGTTACGCGACTACATCTACGCGATTATATAACTAACCTCCGATATTTTCAAGCGGGTGCGGCCACTCTAACCTCTTCCTCTCTTCCTTAAACATTTACTGTACATATATAGTTGTACCCTTTTTCAATAGTTCTTTTTACTATTCCATTTTTAACCCGTTCTAATTTCCTGTGTACACCTTTTTACTTGGTCTTCTCTTTTTGTTAAAAAACCACTAAACCACACAAATAGGTCCACAATTGTTATTGTGCCCTCCTCAGTGACGAGCCTTGGTTGATATTCCCGTTTCAATCCCTGCCCACGCTGTTTATAATATTTCCCACTACTCTGATAGAATTCCGTGCTCTCACCCGCCGCGGTGGCTCAGTGGCTAAGGCGTTGCGCTGCTGAGCACGAGGTCGCGGGTTCGATTCCCGGCCGTGGCGGCCGCTTTTCTGATGGAGGCGAAAAGCAAAAACGCCCGTGTGATCGAGATTTCGGCGCACGTTAAAGATCCCCAGGTGGTCAAAATTAATCCGGAGCCCCCCACTACGGCGCGCCTCATCGCCTGCGTTGCGTCGGCGCGTTAAACCCCACAATCAATCAATCAATCAATTCCGTGCTCCCCTTGAACATGTGCACGGGGGAGGGTATTTTTCTACCTCTTGCCATGAAGTGCACCCTTCCCGCCTAGGTGTGCCAGGGGGTCACCAACTCAGACCGACTCTGTGCTTTTGCAGTTAATTCATTCTTTTTTTTTCGAGTCATCCCCAGGGCTTCCGCGCGTTGTTGCGCACACTCGAATTGGAGCATTTGTTGTACCCTCTGCAGCATTGACAGCCTAAAGATGTGCTACTGCGAAAGTCCATCTCCACCTCGAGAAGGAATAATCAAAAATCCACCGCCCCACCTTTATCGTGTTGGTGGCCACGTACTTGTTCGAAGTCCTGAGGCTGATGACTCTGTGATAGAGGCTTATTCCTGTTTGCTCCCTGTCTTTTTTCTCCAACTTCCTGACCCCCTATGAGACCGACACGGGCAAAATGTTTGCCAGCCACCTCGGGAGTCTGAGGTTTCAATATTTTGATGTCATGTTTTTCCAAGTGTGGATTGGCCTTCTTTTGGTGGTACTTACATTTTTATACGCACCTTGGTTGATGGATATAAGTTTGCCATGTTGAGCCCCTGGGTGGTCTTATGGTCTTGTGCGGCAGTGAAGCGCTCCTACCCCCCCAGGGGGTGAAATCAATAGTGAGCACGGCGGAATACCCATTAACCTATTCCTCTTAGTCATATTATTTTTGAATCTATTCTACCATTTGCGCTAGGAACTCCGTTAGCTTTTCGTCTTTTATTATTTCTTGGTTTTGTTCGGATAACTGATGACTTAGTTTCTTCTTGAATTTACCTCTAAAGGATTTCGTCCTTGGACAGTCGTCTAAGTAATGCTCAAAACTGTTAGCTTTGTTTTCACAACTGCATATTTTATCATCTCTAAGCCCAAACCTATACAAATAGTGGGGGAACCTGCCATGGCACATCACTACCTGTGATACAAAATGATTTGTTGGCAAGTGACTTGGAATATTTTTAACGTTGGGGACCCATTCGTACGCCTGAGTGCTTGAACCCTCCTTAACCCATTCTTTTTGCCACCTGTGTAAAGCCAAAACAGTTGCCTTTTAATGAAATGCTTTGTCATCGGGATGGGAAGTTTTTCTCCTTCCACTCCTGCTGTTTTTGAAAAATCTTCCACTAATTCGTTTCCAGGATTGCCTGAATGACCCTTTGTGTGTGCCAGTTGGATTATTCCCTTCCCTTATTGCTTTCTATTAGTTTTATAACTTCCAACATCATGGGGTCTTCATTATAAGGATTGCTAATGGCCTGTAATGCTGAAAGACTGTCTGTTATTATTTGTACCTTTGTACATTCCTTGGAACTGATGTACTCTATTGCCTTGGTTAGTGCTACCACGTCAGCCTGAAGGTTGTCGCAAAATTTCGGCAAACTATTCTGACAAACATCTACCCTACTAAAATTTTCATTCATAACCACAAAATCCGCACCTACTTTGTCATTTGATTTCGACCCATCCGTGAAAATGTGAAATTCATAGTCCTCTTCCCCTGAAAGTTCCCTATTGTAGGGGAAAGCTAATAACTTTGCTGGGTGCCTTTCCCACTTGTCTATCTGATTTATTATATTATTTTTATGGAATACCATACCTTCCCATGTAAAGGGTTTGTCTTCTTTCATAATCTTGTACGTTTCTACCTCCTTCTCAATCGTAAGATGGATTGGCAAGATATTACTTACTATATTCAAAGCTATATTAGGCGCTGTTCTATAGGCTTTGGCAACTTTTAGTAGAGCTATCCTCTGCATAGACTTCAATTTCTGCTTAATGTGACTTTTACCTGAATACCAGAAGGGTGCTGCATATACAATTATTCTTTCAATAGCTCTGAAGTATATTATTCTTAAATGTTGACTTGTCATTCCTTTTTTTTCTAGATGCGAATTTTGATAAATTTACCGCCAGCAGAGTAACTTTGTATTTGATATAATTTAGATGGCTCATAAAGCTTAGGCAATTATCTATGATGACTCCTAATATCTTTATCTCTTTCTCTACCTTAATATTGTTACCCTGCAATCGAAAATTGGTGGTCTGTTCTGTATATGCTCCCAAGGACTATTGCTTTACATTTGTCCATACTAATGTAATAAAGTGCAGATTTTTGTGCTCGCCCATTTTGCAACTTTCTCTAAGGCTGCATTTGCTGCCATTTCAATTTTAATACTTGATTTTCCTTTAAATCCTAGCGTGATATCATCGGCAAATGCTTTTATAGGGCAACCAATATCAAATTTTTCATTCAGTAGGTCGTGAATCATGAAGTTCCAAAACATGAGACTCAATGGTGATCCCTGAGTTGACCCGATGGGTTATTTTAAATTCGAGTTTAATAAAGCCGGTGTCGTATATTATAGTTATGTTTGTTAAAACACTTGCGGCAATCCTAATTCTCTTTAAAGCCTATTTTCTTACAATATGCTACCACATGATCAGCTCTTATGGAGTTAAATGCATTCTTAATGTCTAAATATAATAATACCATTGTTTTCCCATCTGATTTTGCTTGATCAATTTGCTTTTTTAATTTCTCTTAGTGCTTCTGTCGTCGACTTGTTATGCATAAAGCCCAACTGATTTTTGGAAAAGTGAATATTTTTTGTAAATAAAATAATACATCCTGGATTTCACAATTTTTTCAAACAATTTACCTAGTAGTCAATTTATTGCAATTGGTCTATAGCGTTCGTATTCATCTGTTGAGTTGTTTTGCTTTAGGATAAAGATCACTCTGGATCTCTTCCATTGTTCCGGAAAGTATCCAAACCTATAACATCCTGAGTATACCCGATGAAGGAAATCCTTAATTACCTCATAGATTCCTTGTAAAAAGTCCGTACTGATACCATCTGGTCCAACTGCTATATCGTTCCTCAAGGCCCATGTAGTATATATAATTTCCTCTTCTGTTATGCTGTCATTCGTATTTTAAATATGCTCTACTGTGCTAGTCATATTGTCTATCTCCTCTGATTGCTCCTTTAAATTATAGAAATGGCTTACTAATTCTTCAACCGTTTCTTCGACTGATTGTGTCCGTTCTTCATTCTTCTTAGGTATGCTCGACAATACCACCTTTTTCTTAATCTGGTTCCTCGCTATTTTATAGGGCAATGTGAATGGATTTGATGTCATGTGGGCAGAAATTTCATCCCAACTTTTCCGTTTTTCCTTTTCTGTTACCGTATCTGAGTGTCTGGAACAGGTTTTGTACAATTCAGTAAATATTTTATACCTTTTTTTCACTACTATTATCACAGGGCCTACGTGGACAATCCTACCCGGAGCCATTCGCGGTATTGACGGCTACGAGTGTGTGCGGTCGCAGCCGGCCCGGATTCCGTTATGGCCGCTTGTAAAAAGGTCGTCTCACTCGAATTTACGGATAATTCTGATGTTATAGTTAACCTTTGATGTTAGACTTGTAGAGCAGGAAGCTGCAATTGACAACGAAGAGGTGTTGGACAACGCACAAGTGCGATCATCGCTCGGAATTAATGATCGGATTGAACGCCACCCCTATATTCAAGTTTCGAGAAGACGAAGAGAAGACCTTCCTCTACATTGACTCGTTGATCAAAAAGTGCTGCTTCTGGCTTTGCATTGCAATCGCATTGCACTGAGTGTTTTTTTTTACTTCCGTTACTGGGAGCTTTAATTATTTAGAAATGAGATGGCCTACCCTTGCAGTTCGAATTGACGGGCCACTACTGTACATCCCTGCATCGCTGCACGGTTCGTGTCATGTGGTCTTCCGCCCCGTAACGGTTTGAAACCACGCCTTTGCGTAAGATAAGGTGCCCAGAACAGCTTCCCTCCCCAGCTGGTTTTATTTGCTTGTGTAATGGAAAGGTTGTGGCACGCATTACAGATCCACCATCTAGTCCGAGGGGTAGAGTTACCTGGGAGTGAGAATCCGTCAATAATCCCCCGTATCACGTTAACAAAAAAGAAAAATATTCGCACTTAGAGTTGGCAGATACTTCAAGATTGTGCCAATATTTGCTAAGATTTTATTGCCGCTAAAAATACACAAAGTGGATATTTATTAACAGGTGCTCCGTGCGCAAATTGGCAATAGAAAGCTCCCATACACGGTTCCGATTTAATCACAATTCTTTGTATAGACTGCAACTATTTTGTATTTCTGGCCCATATGGACCTCGTTTGTACAAGACATCAGTTGTATTGTAACCGTTGCTACAAAATGTTATACTTCCCAAGCTTGAACGGCACTACTTGGGCAGTCTGTCACTTTGTAGTATGCTTTACCCTTATGGGCTAAGGGTAAAGCTATGGGCTTGTTTCATTTCTGTTTTTTTTTCCTGGGATATAAGAGCGAAGTTTTGGGCACACTCATTGTAGTTTCAGCTTCGGGCGTCGAATATCCGATAGTGAACGCTGCCTGTTCACAGTTAAAAAGGCTCTGTCGCTCCTGAATGAACATTCCGCGTGTGCAGCTCTCGAAAGCAATTGAAACGTATATTCCCTTGATTAACTTTCGATGTTTGCAACACGGAAGCTGTTTCAGCTTTGGCCCTCGAGCAGATTGCAGCCAAACTTTTTGATGGCTTTATAAGCACATGGAAAGTGCAGCCTTTTAGTATGACGCGAAAAGCGAAGTTGTCGTACCCTCTTTCTAGACTTCTAATGAGCAGAGCGCATGAGAAACAGTAAGTCAGTTCGCCTGAAGACTGCACCGAACGTTTTCCTCCCAGGTCACCCGAAAGACTTTATTCGGCCGAACAATTGCAACGTGCGGCTCACTAGAGATAGTTTAGAGAGGTTTGGCACCGTATAGTTTTTTTGTCTGCCCGCGCCAAGTATCGCGAACCGAACACACGTAAGCATGTTTTATGGTAATGCCGAAAGTTGTGCTATTTAAATTGTTAGTGTTTGAATTATATTCACTGCAGAAAATAAACAACAGCGAAGAGAAACAAAGGGCAGGACCTTTGCTACTCCTGCCTTTTTCCTTCTGCTGATCCTTGTTTATTTTTTTTCTTAGCATTATGGTTCATGTTTGTTTATTTTGACAGTGCGCAGTTCAGGGCAACCTCTGGCGGCTTGCTGAGGCCGTCTTTTCTGGCTTAGCTGGCCCGCATTTTTCCTCCCTATTCAGCAAACCATCTGATTGATGACAATAATACGGCCTTTCGTAAGTTCTCCAAAAACATAGACATAAGAAAAGGCTCGCAAGCAATGCATAAACCATGTTTATGGGAACTGACGGCGTCCTTATTAAAAGCTATCTTTTCCGGATAACGTGGGCGCGTGGCAGGAAGGCTAGGCAACAGTATAAGCTTACGCTCATATACTGTTATTGCTTTTCGTTTTTACGAATCATTCAAAATAATGCATAAAGGAGTACTCCTTGAAGAGGAAATAACTAGTAGCCTAGTTGCGACTCTACAGTTTCGGTGACGTCTCTATTCTCGCTTGGCCGCACATTTTATAGCCGTCACACCGTCCGTTTTAGCTATATTGACGTCACTTTTCTTTGAATTTATGCTTCAGAGATTGTGCTTCGTTGCTCGCATAGCTTTTAGTTCTTGCTTGCGGTGATTTGTGGCGAAGTTTGTTATTTTTTATTTTTCATCTGCGTTTTACAGCAGCCGAATTCCAGTATATTCGAAGATTTATACTGACCAGGCAGGTTTCTGTTGAAGCCTTTATTTCAGGCTGGTTACTGAAGCCAACCTTAATGTTGAGCTGAATGAGTTAGACTCTAAGGTCATTCAGTGGTATTACTAATTAATTGCAACCATCATGGGGGAAGACGAGAATCCGATTAAGCAAGTTTGTTTCAATATTTTTAGTGATATGGCAGCCCATTTTGTTGGCACTGTGGTGAGACTGCTCCCAAAGCTCAAGTTACACTTTTGTAGCCCCATTCTGCTCTGCCGTGATTATATAAACAAAGGGAAGAAAACTTGGATTTGTGAGTACATGTCCAGGTATATCAACAAGAATTTTGGTACCTAGCCGGAGAACGGCAGTCGCTGCTTTGTTCAGCTGTTTTGGCGATGAATGGTCGTTTATTCAGTAGGGACCTTTTCTCATAGTTCTGACATACCTTTCTCGGTCCTGGATTCTATGTACTAGCTAAAGAAGCTAGCAATGATGTGGATGGTACAAGACATATGTAATGAACTCATACTTCTAGCGAACTTTAGCACAGGACGAAGAAAGAAAAGACGAAACACACCCTAGTGTAGTTTGTTGTCTGTCTGTTCGCTCCAGTCTGCTTCCCAAGTTTTACGGAGTTGTTGTCTGATGTGTGGCTTGAGGTCTGTGTTAGGTAGTGTTGTTATGCTTATTGTGTTTCGGAGTGCAGCATTGGCGGCCATTTCATCCGCCACTTCATTTCCGCCCATGCCAGAGTGACCTGGCACCCAACATACAGTCACCCCAAGGTTTGAAGAATAAGCTATCATAATTGATTTGAAGACATGAATAATGACATGGTTTTTCGATTACTTTCCGGATGACAATGCACGGACGACGCTCAGAGAATCTGTATAGATGATGGATTTAGGAATATTATGTTCAACTATGTGACTTACAACCAGAAAAATGCCACATGCTTCTGCCGTAAAAATACTTGTATTTACATTAATGGTTCTACCTGCTTTAAAATTGTGTCCATGCGCAGCACAAGACACCGCAGTGAACGTTTTAGACGCATCACTTAAAACTTCTGCAGCTCTGTATTTATCCTGCAGATACATGAAATGCTGCAAAATCCCACTTCTCGGTGTCCTGTTCTTATTGTATTGTAAGAAAGACAAGTCACATGACACAGGACGAAGATGCCATGGTGCTACAAGATCAGTGTGAGATGATTTGAATGTGTCTAAAAGGGAGACCTCATGAATAATCACCTCGTCCCTCACTCTCTGCGAGAAGGGAACAGAAATTGATAGGCGGTTTAGTCATTGGTTGCATTGGTTTAGTTTAGTCATTGATTGCATTTATCGTTCCCATTCATCTTCTTTGACTGAATTCCTACTTAACTTGATACAATTCTAAACAAGCTATCACTTGAAAATAAGGACGTTCGGTTAGTAGGTGACTTCAACATTAACTTACATGGCACCGAATCTAAATCGTATGCTGCATACACAGATTGTTTTACTGGATTCGAACTTGAATCTATGATACATGCGCCCACAAGATGCGCGCAATGGTCCTCGCACGTTAATAGACCATGCGCTATCTAACATATCACCCCAACCCTTTTCTGCCGTCCTTGAAATCGATATCACCCATCATTTTCCCGTTTTACTTATTTTTGGCGCATACATGCCGAAACAATGCAATTCACACTGCACATATGGATGTGCCATGTAATATCTGCAGATTGATGTGTTGCTGTTTAAATCGCTGTATGATTTGAATGTATTGATGTTTGACATTCTTAATATGTCCCACTCCTGTAACAGCCGAAAGGCTAACAGTATTCGGAAATAAATAAGTATGTTTTTGATGCAGTTCAATTTAGAGAAACGATCCGGGCGACTGATTGGTCTATCATTACTTCTATGGATGATGCAGAGGCAGCACTGCGTAACTTTTCTTCTGCAATTTTAAAAGCCGTATCATCAAGTACTACCACGCTTAAATGTAAAAAGAGATTTATCTACCCCAATAATCCAGGGATGACTAAAGGGTTATAGAAAGCACGCAGAAAAAGGACAATATGTACAAAAATAACGCCCACCTCCCCTCGCGGGAACCCTGGTGTGATGCGACGCTGAGGAGGGTTCAAGCGCACGCGGAGAGCAACCGTCGACCGAAAGGCCGCCGGAGAGCGGCACACCGGTTATATGCGCAGCGCGCCCGAAGGAGAGGAGATCGCAAAAGAGATAGTACTGCACATGCGCCGGTGCCAGTGTGTCTGCCGCGGCTATGACGCAACAGAATCCAATACAATCCACTTTAATCCAATCCAATCCAATTCAAATCCAATCCAATCGAAGCCAAGCCAAGCCAAGCCAATCCATTCAAATCCAATCCAATGCCCCTCGCGAGAGAGGGGCATCAGAAAGAAGAGGGGGTGAGCGGCGGAGAGCGCAGCTCGCGCGGCGAGGAGAATGGGGGAGGGGCGGACGACAACAACGCCGACGACGCTGCATGGACAAGGCGAGTGAATGAGATGCAGTCGCATCTAAAAAAAAACGAAAAGACAGTTCAATAATTCGAATTTAGCAAAGCGATATACGAAATACGGCTGCCTCCTAAACGTCCTCTTAAAACAGGCTAAGAAACGTTAGTATGAAAATGAATTTGCTAAACAGCACAACAACCCAAAAAAACAATGGAATCTTTTGAATACCTTCCTCAATAGAACTGCAGCTGACGCCTATAGGTCAAATATTTTATACAATAGAGTAAGCCTGATGGAACCACCTCACATTTCTGGTGCCTTTAGAGAATATTTTTTGTCCCTTTATCACAATGCCCCCTAGCCTTTCCGTGCGCAACTTGGTTTGCCCCGTGCTTCCCAATCTTTCTTTTTGTTTCCTGTTACACCAGAAGAAGTGCTCGCTACGCTTGGCACGCCGAAAAATACGATCCCAGCCAGGCCTAGGTAACAGTTCTATTTGTCATTTGAAGTTAGTTGCTCATTTAATCATAAATACACTTAGCCATATAATAAATCTTGCCTTTAGATCTGGTACTTTTCTAGCTTTTTTAAAGAAAGTTAAAATAATACCTGTTTAAAAAAGGGTGACCGGCTCTTAATGTCAAATTACCGCCCAATTTCCATTCTCTTTTGTCTAAGTAAACTAATTGAACCGATATTTTCCAAGTATCTGAACAGCTACCTCAATAAACCTAATTTACTGAATTCATGTCGATTCGGTTTCCTGTAGGGACGTTCCACCAACCTAGCATTGCGTTCACTAAGAGACTTGATTAAAAAATCAATTTACGCTGGAAATACTGTGGGTTCAGTCTTCGTAGATTTTACAAAGGCGTTTGATACGATTAATCATAATATCTTGTTTAAAAAATAAGAAGCTCATGGCATATACCGGTCCGCCACTAACATTTTTGAAAAACTATTTACTTCACCGACAATATACCATGTACATGGCTGGCAATTTTTCTGAAACAAGAACATTTAACCAGGGTGTACCTCAAGGATCTATTCTCGATCCTTTACTTTTCATATTGTATAATAATGGTCGTCCGTATTGTCTTAATTGTTCTCACGGCGTCTTGTATGCGGACGAGAAAACCATTTCCTTATCGAATAAATCAATAATTTGCCTTACCGCCAACTTGAATGCAGTACTTAACAACGTTGTAAAATGTTGCCGCGTCTACTACTTAGTTATTACCCCGGAAAAAAACTACATTTGCTGTCTTTAAATCTCATCAGAAAACCATCGGTTTTCTTCCCGAAAAACATCTTGGGCCTAATTTAAGCTCATCTTGCGACCACGTTACATTTCTTGGCATTCACCTTGACCCGCCCCTTACATTTAGTTCTCACTTTTCCCCCTAAAGCAAAAAACAGCTTCTGGTATTCGAGCTTTAATCAAGGCTCGGCGCTTTTTCCCTCACCTAGCTATGCTGTCTTTATATTTTGCTTTTGTTCACAGCCATTTTCATTATGTTATTGTTTCATGGGGCAACACTTACTCCTCTCACGTTTCCTCTGTTCATCATATACAAAACCAGTGTATTTGCATTTTAACATTCAGTCCATGTCGTTCCTCCGCCTCACAACTCCTACATCAGAATATTATACTATCCAATAATGGGCTGTATCATCATAACATAGGTATTCTTTTTTAGAAATTATTTCACTGTAACCTCTCTTATGATCTCTTTGATGTTACTGTTTTACGCCGTAAAAGTGTATCCAGGTGTTTAAATAATAACAATTTGTTACTACCAACTGTTCACACTAATTACCGTCTGAAAACTACTTGTTTTACAGCTGTTAAATTTTGGAATAATTTGCCTACGGCTGTCAAATCATCCCCATCCCTTGCTTGCTTTAAAAAACCTAAGAGTATTTTTTGCGGTAATTATGATGTTGTTCTCTCTTTTATTCTTGCATTGTACCCAAGGTTCTCATGTACCTTTGCTTCCTTTGTGACATTTACAAACTGATTGTACCACTTTTATATTAGATTTCTACAATTAGAGCTACCTTTCTGGGTGTGTGTACATAAAATGCTAAGTTCTTGTGTGTTTTATACAGTATATTCAATTGTTAGGCTCTTTCGCCCATTTGCTGCTTCTACGCAATTCGTTTCATGTATTTATAATTGAGGGTCCCCTTTCAGTCAATTGACTCTTCGACCCTCGTCTCAATACTAATATCTGAGCACGAGGTCGCGGGTTCGATTCCCGGCCGCGGCGGCCGCTTTTCTGATGGAGGCGAAAAGCAAAAACGCCCGTGTGTACGAGATTTCGGCGCACGATAAAGATCCCCAGGTGGTCAAAATTAATCCGGAGCCCTCCACTACGGCGCGCCTCATCGTCTGCGTTGCGTCGGCGCGTTAAACCCTACAATCAATCAATCAATACTAATATGTTTGTATCCCTTTTTTCTAATCAACTTTCTCTTCCAAAAAAAGAGTTGAGTTGTGGATGTATAATTAAAAACCGGTTTAAAGGGATGGTTATTCATTGATGAGATTTTGGAGGCATATAGACGGTCAACATAGGTTCGCTAGTACGCTAAGCACCATTTGTCGCACTCCGCATAAAGCCTGTCGACAGGACTAGTACGCAATGCGCCACAAGACAGGCGAAGCCCAAGTGAAGCACTGGGTCGAGCATTTTAGGTGCTCTTTTCGTGGCTGAACCATACACTACACTTCCGTAGTCCAACCGTGGCCCTGCCAACGCGGCATGAAGGTGAAGCAGGAGTTGTTTGTATGCACCGTATGATTGGTGAGATAGGACTTTCAGAATATTCATTGTTTTTAGGCATTTTTTAGTCATTTTATGTGAGGGATTAATGTAAGTTCTTCGTCAAACACCGAACCCAAAAACTTGTGTTGCTTTTTTACTGGAATTGAATCACCATTGAGTTTTATTTCGGGATCGGGCAGGATTCCGCGCCTTCTTGAGAATACAACTAGGGTGCATTTTCAGGGTTAAGTCTGAAACTGTTTTTGTCTGCCCAGCGAGAAATTTTGTTTACCCCAAGCTCGACCTGACGTTCACATATGGACATGTTACATGATTTGAAAGATATTTGAACGTCATCTACATAAACCAGGCAAAAAATGGAGTGTGGCAGTGCCTTTCCAAGCCAGTTCATCTTAACGATAAAAAATGTGCAGCTCAAAACGCCACGTTGAGGCACGCCATTCTCCTGCACGTGAACGAACATTTGCTAGTGCCGAACCCACTCCAACACAGAATGTTCGTGTAGACACGTGACTAGAAAGAGTGTTCAGCATGTTACCTGAGATACCAAAAGATTTTAAGTCTCTAAGAATGCCGTATTGCTATGCCGTATCATGCGTAAATCCACCCGCTCATGACAGGCTATAGACGTTTGAGTCACGCCCCGGGGGTTGAAAAGAAGGTCCCCTTCTCCCCGTGTTGTCAGAGTGGCGCTGGCTACCACCCTCAAGCGTCAGATACACTTCTAGTTAATATAAATAGCCCAGAAAGTGAAGGAGAACACAGTCGCCCAGATAGCCGAATTGGTAAGGCATTCGACATGTAATCGAAAGGCGTGGGTTCGGTCCCCACTCTGGGCGCGTGTTTTTCTTTCTTTCTTCTGTATATTTAAAAAATGTTTACTTCATTAACCGTAGTGAAAAAGAAAAGAGCCTAAGCACACCCCTATGCCTCCTTTTGGCGTTGTAGACTGCTGACCTATCTTTCTGTATTTCCTCAACGAGCCCCTCATTTCCTTACTATATTATTCTGCGAAAGCCTAGCGAGGGTCTCGGTTCTGGCAGCCTTGATGCCTAGGTAGCATAAGAGGGCTTCACGCCAGTTACCCGCTCGTGACAGGCTGTAGACGTTTGAGTCACGCCCCGGGGGTTGAAAAGAAGGTCCCCTTCTCCCCGTGTAGTCAGAGTGGCGCTGTCTACCACCCTCAAGCGCCAGATACACTTCTAGTTAATATAAATAGCCCAGAAAGTGAAGGAGAACACAGTCGCCCAGATAGCCGAGTTGGTAAGGCATTCGACATGTAATCGAAAGGCGTGGGTTCGGTCCCCACTCTGGGCGCGTGTTTTTCTTTCTTTCTTCTGTATATTTAAAAAAATGTTTACTTCATTACCCGAGGTGAAAAAGAAAAGAGCCTAAGCACACCCCTATGCCTCCTTTGGCGTTGTAGACTGCTGACCTATCTTTCTGTATTTCCTCAAAGAGCCCCTCATTTCCTTACTGTATATATATATATATATATATATATATATATATATATATATATATATATATATATATATATATATATATATATATATATATATATATATATATATATATATATATATATAGCAGAACAGAGAGATACGGGACGAGGGACTCGGTAAAGATACATATCAAGGTTGCAGTCGTCATTGCCAGTGCTATTCGGCTTTTTTCGAAATATTTAATAGGGCCGAATGACGTGTGCTTGTCACGTTTCTTTGATTCATTGATAAATAAGCGAAAATATAAGTCGAGAAAAAATCCGCCGTTTTTCCGGGAGCGGGACTCGAGCCCACATCTCCGCATAACCGGTGCGGTGCGTTCGCCATTACGCTACCCCCACAGCGGCTTCTCTCTCGACTTTAAAGCGGGGGTTTATATTTACAAGAGCTCTGAGGCCGGTCAACTAGCGCCGCCCCTCGACTACCGCGGGAGACGTAGAACGTCTTCTTTCCCAGCGGCCGCCACGTAGAACGTGGTCGGAGGTCGGGGTTAGCAATTGGCATATCCGAACTGCTCGAGCCAGTGCCTCGTAATGCATGTAGCAGAACAGAGAGATACGGGACGAGGGACTCGGTAAAGATACATATTAAGGTTGCAGTCGTCATTGCCAGTGCTATTCGGCTTTTTTCGAAATATTTAATAGGGCCGAATGACGTGTGTTTGTCACGTTTCTTTGATACATTGATAAATAAGCGAAAATATAAGTCGAGAAAAAATCCGCCGTTTTTCCGGGAGCGGTACTCGAACCCACATCTCCGCATAACCGGTGCGGTGCGTTCGCCATTACGCTATCCCGCAGCGGCTTCTCTCTCGACTTTTAAAGCGGGGTTTATATTTACAAGAGCTCTGAGGCCGGTCAACTAGCGCCGCCCCTCGACTACCGCGGGAGACGTAGAACGTCTTCTTTCCCAGCGGCAGCCACGTAGACCGTGGTCGGAGGTCGGGGTTAGCAATTGGCATATCCGAACTGCTGGAGCCAGTGCCTTGTAATGCATGTAGCAGAACAGAAAGATACGGGACGAGGAACTCGGTCGGTAAAGATACATAATAAGGTATCAATATATATATATCAATATATATATATATATATGTATATATATATATATATAAATATATTGGCCACCAAGTCGAGAGAGAAGCCGCTGCGGGATAGCGTAATGGCGAACGCACCGCACCGGTTATGCGGAGATGTGGGTTCGAGTCCCGCTCCCGGAAACACGGCGGATTTTTTCTCGACTTATATTTTCGCTTATTTATCAATGTATCAAAGAAACGTGACAAACACACGTCATTCGGCCCTATTAAATATTTCGAAAAAAGCCGAATAGCACTGGCAATGACGACTGCAACCTTGATATGTATCTTTACCGAGTCCCTCGTCCCGTATCTTTCTGTTCTGTATATATATATATAGGGAGCAGTTGAACTTTTGAAGATGGTAGAGAACACAAGAAAACTTTGAACAAGGTAAACGCACGATTGTTGCCAACGTTTCAGCAAAGAGACTTGCTTTCGTCAGGGCAATCTCTCGCCTGGATGGCACGCTTTATATAGGGGTAGGACCCCAGGTGAGACGGGAGGGAGAAGGAAAGAAGGAAGTGAAATGGAGAACGCGGATTGGTTTGGGATTATGTCGGGGGAGATATTGAGGGTCAAAGAAGGTTGTATAGTTTAAGCCGCGAAGTAGGTCACAGGGAAGTCAGCCGGTGATTGGTGATCGGAGAAGTTTTGGAGAGAAAGGTTGAGAGGGTGTTTGTTGACCCGCCGCGGGGCATACGGAAAGGTTCTCAGAACCGCCGGAAGCAGACCAGGCGGTGAGAGTGGGGTCCTTATCAGAAACTATCTGCAAGCCTCAGGTCAAAAGAAAGGATAGAGAAGGGGGGAAATAACTAGGTCAAGGAAAAAGAAAAAAACAGAAAAAAAAAACAGGGAGGGGAACCACACAAACCCACACACAAAAGAAAAAGCAATGACCCCGCAACTGAAATGGCACGTGTCACCCACGGCAACATTCTTGGAAAAGGCCTGTCCTGAAACTCAAAAACGAAAAGATAAAGTTAGAGTGACGTACGGGGCACAAGACCACACGGAGTAAAAAAAACAAGAGAGAAAAAAAAATAAATAAAATAGAATTCCAAAAGCATAGGTTGGAGAGATGCGGGCGAATATTAAGCTAGACGCTAACGAATGAAAAAACAAGGAATTAGGTGGCCAGGTAAGGACCAGAGGGAGCGGTAATAGTCTTTGGATAAGGGATATGCAAGACATTGCCTATTTCTGTATTCCCGGTGAATATCGCAAGGATTCCAAGTTGCCCCTAGACGCATTAATTCCAGTAGGTTCGATGGAGTTGAATTTGTGAATTAAAAAGTATTCTCGGTATTACCTGTCCCTAGGAGACCTGAAGTTTGACTGAAGTATATACAACTTAAGGTCATCAAAATTGTGGCCTGGTTGGTTGAAATGCTGCGCTACAGCTATGGAGGATTTGCTAAGAGTATCTGCCCGGTGACCATTAAGACGTAAGCTCATAGGTTGACTCTTTTCGCCTATATATTGTTTGTGGCACATTGAGCATTCCAACATATACACAATGTTGGATTTAGTGAACGTAAAACTTGAATTAATCTTGGGGACATAATTACTGGCTGTGCTTTTTACAATGCAGTCGGTCTGCAGGTACCTGCAAGTCTTGCATCTGCGGCGGGAGCAGCTGGATATGACTGGTTGGTTTGAAGGCCCTGTTTTAGCATGCACTAAAATATATTTTAGATTCCTGTTTCTCCGGTAGGTGACCATTGGGGCTTCCGGGAAAGTCTTATCTGTGTTTCATTATCTCTGTTTCTGAATCATTACCTATCAGAAATTCCTACTCTTCTTCCTTCATTCGTTCGGGACACCCCCCACTTCCTCCGCATAATAGAAGCGATAAATAAGGGTGAGCGCCTACCCAGTGGAACCCTCCTTGTTACTCTTGACGTTGCCGCATTGTATACAACATCCCTTTCGTCGAAGGCATTGAAGCTATTTCAAAAGCTCTATCAGAGAACCCGCACCAACATGCGCCAGAAGTGTACATAACTTTGTTAAAACTAGTTTTAACTCTGAACTATTTTGAATTCGACTCTTCTTACTTTTTGCAAGTTTTTGGAACCAGCATGGGTACTCCATTCACGCCGACCTATGCCAACATTTTCATGGGGGAACTTGAAGCCACTCTATTAAGCTCTTTTCCGCATAAACCTCAGGTTTACCTCCGCTACATAGACGACATCTTCATGATTTGGAAACACGGTCGCGCGACTCTAGAAACGTTTATATCTCATCTCAATTCTTCGCATCCGACTATTAAATTCTCCTTCCAGTATTCTGAAAAAGAAGTGAACTTCCTAGATACTACCGTCATATTAGACAACGGTAAAGTTAAAACCACGCTTTTTAGAAAACCAACTGACAGGCAGCAGTACCTAGACTATAAAAGCCATCACCCGAGACACTGCAAGCAAGGGATCTTTGTAGGACAAGCCACCAGGCATGGAAGAGTATGCAGTGATGACAGTGACTACGTAGAGCACCTAGATGAACTCACGTCCACCCTTATTAACGGGAACCACCCCAAAAGCTCGCTCGATCAGGCGTACCAACGTGCATCTAATCTCAAAAGGGATGACGTGCTCAACAAACAGTGACAAAACGAAAGCGCCAGGCCGCCTGCCCTAATAACTAAATTTTCTCACGCCCTCCCAAACGTAAACAATATACTGCGCAAGTACTATCCTATTTTAGCCAGTAACGACCGACTTAGAAAGACTTTCCCGGAAGCGCCAAGGGTTACCTACCGGAGAAACAGGAATCTAAAAGATATTTTAGTGCATGCTAAAACAGGGCCTTCAAAGCAACCAGTCATAGCCAGCTGCTCCCGCCCCAGATGCATGACTTGCAAGCACCTGGAGATCGAGTGCATTGTAAAAAGCACAGCCAGTAATTATGTCCACGAGATTAATTCAAGTTTTACGTGCACTTCATCCAACATTGTGTATATGTTGGAATGCTCAATGTGCCACAAACAATATATAGGCGAAACGAGTCAACCTATGAGCCGTCTTAATGGTCACCGGGCAGATACTCTTAGCAAATCCTCCATAGCTGTAGCGCAGCATTTCAACCAACCAGGCCACAATTTTGATTACCTTAAGTTGTATATACTTCAGTCAAACTTCAGGTCTCCTAGGGACAGGAAATACCGAGAATCCTATTTAATTCACAAATTCAACTCCATGGAACCTACTGGAAATAATGCGTCTAGGGGCAACTTGGAATCCTTGCGATATTCACCGGGAATACAGAAATAGGCAATGTCTTGCATATCCCTTATCCAGAGACTATTACCGCTCCATCTGGTCCTTATCTGGTCACCTAATTCCTTTTTTTTTTCATTCCTTAGCGTCTAGCTTAATATTCGCCCGCATCCCTCCAACCTTTGCTTTAGGAATTCCGTTTTATTTATTTTTTTTCTATCTTGTTTTTTTTTACTCCGCGTGGTCTTGTGCCCCGTACGTCACTCTAACTTTATCTTTTCGTTTTTGAGTTTCAGGACAGCCCTGTTCAAGGAATGTTGCCGTGGGTGACACGTGCCATTTAAGTTGCCGGGTCATTGCTTTTTCTTTTGTGTGTGGGTTTGTGTGGTTTCCCTCCCTGTTTTTTTCTCTTATTTTCTTTTTCCTTGACCTAGTTATTTCCCCCCTTCGCTATCCTTTCTTTTGACCTGAGGCTTGCAGATAGTTTCTAAAAGGACCCCACTCTCACCGCCTGGTCTGCTTCCGGCGGTTCTGAGAACGTTTCCGTATGCCCCGCGGAGGGTCAACAAACACCCTCTCATCCTTTCTCTCCAAAACTTCTCGAAACACCAACCCCCAGCTGACTTCCCTGTGACCTACTTCGCGGCTTAAACTATACAACCTTCTTTGACCCTCAATATCTCCCCTGACATAATCCCAAACCAGTCCGCGTTCTCCATTTCACTTCCTTCTTTCCTTCTCCCTCCCCTCTCACCGGGGGACCTACCCCTATAAAAGCGTGCCAGCCAGGCGAGAGATTGCCCTGACGAACGCAAGTCTCTTTGCTGAAACGTTGGCAACAATCGTGCTTTCACTTTGCACTTTGTTGAAAGTTTTTTTAAAAAAGTAAGGTTAGTAGAGACAGAGACACACGAGAAGGACATTAAAAATAAAAATAAAAGTTTACTGACGTTTCAGGGAGAGGACTCCCTTTCTCTCCCTGAAACGTCAGTAAACTTTTATTTTTATTTTTAATGTCCTTCTCGTGTGTCTCTGTCTCTACTAACCTTATATATATATATATATATATATATATATATAACACAGAAATAAGGGTTGGCAGTCGAGAAAACCTCGGAAAGCAAAGGGGAGGATGTGGTAGATCATTGCAACAGATTAAGAATTTGGAAAGAAAGAAAGAAAGTGAAGAAAAAATGCCCGCCAGGTGGGATCCGAACCCACGACCTCCAGAATACCGGTCTTAATCTGTTTCAATGATCTACCACATCCTCTCCTTTGCTTTCCGAGGTTTTCTCGACTGCCAACCCTTATTTCTGTGTTATTTTCAACGAGCCCCTCATTTCCTATATATATATATATATATATATATATATAAGAGAAGGCCTACGTTTCAGCAAAGAGAACTTGCTTTCCTCAGGGCAATCACACACATATATATATATATATATATATATATATATATATATATATATATATATATATATATAATTTTATATATATATAATTTTATATATACAGAAAGATAGGGCAGCAGTCTACAACGCCAAAGGAGGCATAGGGGTGTGGTTAGGCTCTTTTCTTCCTCACTACGGTTAATGAAGTAAACATTTCTTTTTTAATATACAGAAAGAAGAAAGAAAGAAAAACACGCGCCCAGAGAGGGGAGATCGAACCCACGCCTTTCGATTACATGTCGAATGCCTTACCAATTCGGCTATCTGGGCGACTGTGTTCTCCTTCACTTTCTGGGCTATTTATATTTACTAGAAGTGTATCTGACGCTTGAGGGTGGTAGCCAGAGCTTTCTTTTTCTTTCTTTCTTTCTTCTGTATATTAAAAAAGAAATGTTTACTTCATTAACCGTAGTGAGAAAGAAAAGAGCCTAACCACACCCCTATGCCTCCTTTGGCGTTGTAGACTGCTGCCCTATCTTTCTGTATTTCCTCAACGAGCCCCTCATTTCCTTACTATATTTATATATAGATATATATATATATATCAGGGTGTCGAACCGGAACCGAACCGAACCGAAAACCGGAACCGAACCGGTATTTTTGCCGGAACTGAACCCGAACCCGAACCATTATTTTTTGAGCCGGCCGAACCCGAACCGGAACTGAACCGAAAAAAGAAATAACGGTTTCCGGTTCTCGACAAAACGGTTCGACCATCCCGTTATGGATAACGGGTGGTAAGTGTCATTAGGGGCTTCTTTCTTTCACGCGCCATCAACTTCGCAATCTCTCGCTCACTTTTACCCGTTCAATGAATCAAAACGCTCCGAACACGCTCATCACGGTCACAACATGGTGACAATTTGATTACTTGATTGATTGTGAGGTTTGTTAATGCGCCGACGCAAGGCAGGCGATGAGGCGCACCGCAGTGGAGGGCTCAGGATTAATTTTGACCACCTGGGGATCTTTAATGTGCGCTGAAATCTCGTACACACGGGTGTTTTCGCTTTTCGCCTCCATCAGAAAAGCGGCCGCCGCGGCCGGAAATCGAACCCGCGTCTTTCGGCTCAGCAGCACAACGCCATAGCCACAACATGGTGAAACGACTGCACACCAGTATAGCAATTAAGGCTCTTAATTGCAATGGTATGTTGCTGATGGTCGAGCAAGCAGGGTGCAAGGCTGGGAAGAAGAAATGTCAAACTCTTGGCAGCCTGCACGATGTTTGAAGCACCGAATTCACCCTTCCCGCGGTCGCCGGTGCGCCTGTCACCACGCCCCCACAAGGGGCCTTAAAAGGCTCAATAAAACGTTTGTCGCTCTCTCTTTCTCCCTCATTGGGACAGTGCAAGTGCAATCAGTCCACGAGATTGTTGCACTGTGTACCAGGCAAGGTTCAAGCCCTACATTTGCCTATGCCTATTTACAGCAGCTAAAGAGTGTTGAAATTTTGGCTTTTAGGTACATGCATAATCACAAGAATTAAAACAGCGCCACTAACGGGACGCACGAAGAAAGGGACGCACATATGTTTGTTATTGGTTCGAGACATCGGCTTTATACAAGCGAGGCGAACCTCACGAAACGAGGAAGAGGGGAAAATAGGGCGAAGGGGCCGGAGAAATAAGATTCTTAAACGTACTGCACGGGGAAAGAGAACATTGATTGATTATGAGGTTTAACGCGCCGACGATACACAGGTGATGAGGCGCGGCCCAGTGGAAGGCTCCGGATGAATTTTGAACACCTGGGGATCTTTAGCGAGCGCCGAAACCTCGAACACACGGGCGTTTTCGCTTTTCGCCTCCATCAGAAAACCGGCCGCCACGGCCGGGAATGGAAACCGCGTTTTTGAGGCTTAGCAGCACGACGTCTTAGCCACTGAGCCACCGCGGCGGGTGAGGTAAGCGAAGATACGTGTCTATTCGAAATTCTAGAGACTGTGTTCTTTCGAATTGACAGGTGTGCCCAGCGTTGAGCACTGTACGTTTGGTTTCGCTGATTTCCACTAGCGTCTTTGGTAGCCTCTTGTACAGGTAAAGCTGCTCTTCACAGGCGAATAAAACGCCGTGTTGTGTGCGCGGGCGTGTGTTTGCGCGCTTTACGTGGAAGTTTTCTTTGTTGATTGTTTTGCAGGCAGCATTCGCTCTTGATTGTCGCAGTAAGCCCGATAACGAAGGGGCCGCAGCCCCTGGTCGGCGATATTTTTCCGCCGCGTCATCTTACATGCTTGGCCAAGGATCCTAAATGGACCATGAAAACAAAGCCCTACCTTGCCTTATTTGAAAGATCTGCCTTTGGTGACTCGTTAAGGAAGTTGTTTTTACAAGAAGTGGTGAGAAACACCGAAAAAACTTTCAAATTTTCTGCCACCCAGCATCAGCAGTGACGTAACAAGAAAGTAATTCAAGCAAAATGGGATATGTCTTAAGTCATTATTAGCATCTAAGCAGTACAATAAAACGAAGAAAGGGGCACCAATAAATAACACACTCATGTCTCTTGGCGGCGGCTTTGTGTAGTCTCTAGGATGACAGTAGGGGTGGTGAAAAAGAGGCTGGTACATTTTCTGTTACACCTGGCCAATATTTTCAAATTTGACAGTAGTATTGCAGCTCATTTTCAAAAAACCACTAGTTCGAGTGAAGAAAAAAAGTACTTCAGTTTTGATGAATTTAAAGTATACAAAACTGATTTTTCACGCCTTGCTAATAATTCAGTTCTGAACCGGTTCACGAACCGGTTCAACACTCCGAACCGGTTCGCGAACCGGTTCTTGGATAGAATTAGTTGAACCGGAACTGAACCGGAACAAAATAAATTTACCTGAACCCGAACCGTAACCGAACCCGTATTTTTTCGGTTCGACACACTGATATATATATATATATATATATATATATATAGATATATATATACATATGATTCCTATTCTGCCTATAGATATGTCGTTTGTGATAGCATTGCTTTCCTTACCTATCCGCCAAAACTTTTTATTTTGCGAAGGACTACATAGAAATTATGCTGGCCTCTGACAAAAATGAGCTCAATTTTCCGAACAGTACTTTTTGTCAGCTTTATTCTTCTGATGTAAGCATCAAAAACTTATCCATATCGGTTTGTCATAGGAATCACAAACACTAGCATTTGATTTTGCGTCTGCTGCAATGCTCATTGCTAAGACGTTTTGTAAAATTTGGAAAAATGCCGCCTTTAATCCGTGACTTTCTGGTTATTGTTTGGCAAGTAGCGCAAAAAAGTGCAACACTGCAGCAATAAGAACTATGAATGACGGTGTTTGTGAGCGTGCAAAAAATAACAATTTATTTGAGCTTAGAAGAAAAGGAACCCGTTTCCAGTGCATGGTAGAGAACAACGAAGGAGAAAGCGGGAAAGAGCACCAAGAGAAATTAATCTACTCCAGTTTTGCTTGTTATTCTTGGAGCTGGAACATGATGGTGGCAAGAAAATGAGAAAAAAAGAAATGGGGTTAAATTTATTATAAGCAAAAATAGAAATAACTAAAGAAATGATCGCGGCACCTCACACTAAAAAACGCTTTGGCGGGAAACAAAGTGGTTCGAGCAAAAAGTTTCAAAAGCTCTTAGTGCAGGATCACAGGAGCAACACCCGGAACATGCTTCTTATAGCATGTGACTTCTCCTGAGCTCAAACGAAAGTTGTTGGTTTGTTACACGGATTAGCGCTCGGGGAGTCGCGAGCGTTTCATTGTGCTCCAGGCTTTGGATATCCCTGGGCGCAGGATTTCGGCTGCAAAGCCGCTGAGTGGCTGCCTTTCCTTAATTGCTCTTTGTGTTCCGTGCTATATTTCCTGTTTTCTTTTCGCTCGTGGGCTGCTTCTTTCGTTTCAAGCTTGCGTGCCTGCTTCCACCTAGCTGTTTGCGTTTTTGTGCAAGGTGTCTATAGGCTGCGCCGTCTAAATTTGTTTTAGAGAGCCCTCAGATGAATTGCTCGAAACTATGATTTGAGAAAAAACGTGACTTGGACCGGACCTACACAAGAAAGAAAAATTCCGTGTCAGTGTTGACTTGCCGGAGAGCAAACGTGCTCCTCATGGTCAGCAAAAAATCATCTTGACATTTGTTTTGTTGTCAAGGTTGCCAATGTGAAATCTGCTGCGTTGCCCCTTTGACCCGCTGTGAAGCAAAGGATTATGTATTTTTTGGGGAACCCAGGCTGTATACTCTGCTATAGGGTAGGAAATTCTGCTGACAACGAATTGAAGCGCTAGGACAACAGGGACAAGCGAGTCGACACACACAAAGTGGTAACTTCCAACAGTTTTATTAGCAGACGAATACACATATATATGCATCAACACCGGCCGCCGTCATAATACAGTTTGACCACGTCACAGGAAATACCACGTCACGCCACAAGTCAAGAATACAATTTCATAACGTCACAAGAAGTATGCGGGTCCGCTGTAAAACTTGAGGGGAAAAACGTTGTAATGCCCTAAACCTTAGCGGTCGAGCTGAAGGGATAGACAATAGTAAGATTGACTACCTGTGACTTTCAAGACTCGGAAATGTCATTTCCTCATCTTTTGAAGGTACTTCGGTTGTTAAGATCTTTAAGTTTGTCGACGATTTTTGTCGACGATTACGTTTGTCTACGAGGTTTTTAATGTGCTAACAAAAGTTAGGCTGGATCTCCAGGCGGTCAAAATTATTCCGCAGACCTCCACTACGGCGGCCCTCATCGCCTGTGTAGCGTCTGCGCGTTAAAACCGCATAATTAAATATTTCATTAAAAGTTAGGCACCGCTTGATTTAACGTATGAACTTCCTGGCTATGTGTCCATCCAGTTTATATATATATGTGTATGTATGTATGTATGTGTCTATCATTGATGTAAAAATAAACATGTCTGCTGGCGCTGTGAACCTCGAGCAAACAAGCCACTCCTGCCCTACTACTCTCTGCATTCAAATTTTGTGAAAAGGGGGATCATGAAATTATGTTCTAGGAATGCCTTAAGTAAATATTTTCCCATTTAATAAACCAGAACTTTGGCAATCAAGATGCGCGCCTTTCTCAGGCCGGGTACCCCAAACTGTTGTTTGTCCGGTAGCCAAAGCATCGCTCAAGGAGATGAAAAAAGGTGCCAATGGGGAGACCAAGGCAACGCCCATTGAAAAGCAAAAAAATCGGTTGTATCCTATGTACACAAACTTCCCCACAATTTGAAAAACACAACAGGGTGGTCGAAGCGAAGGATTGTTGTTTCTACTCCTTCCAAATTGGGCAGGCTTTACAGATTGATAGACCCTAGCCTTCCTACTAAACCGATGTGCAAGAAACAGCTAAAAACCACTCTGTAGCTCCCGCAGAAGTCGTTGTGTATAGCCTCCCGTTAGAATGTGGGGAAATGTATACATAGGCCAAACTTGGTGGCGCCTTAATGAATGCCTGCGTGAGCACAGCAATAATCTAAAGAACAACACAGAGGGATGGCTTGCGTCACACTGCAAGCCGCACGGTTGCAAGCCCCTGCTACATAAGGGCGCAATTTTAGCTTACCACACAAATCAGCTAATGCAAGAGATGTGGCAGGCTCATCTGATAGCGAAAGCGGACAAAGAGTGCGTTAGCACTGCGTCTCTCACCTCATCAGACAAAGAACGTTAGCGGCCGTACCGGGTTGATTCTCTTTACTGTTACGCGAGGGCTTCTTTTATTATGTCGTATGGATGTCTAATTCTTAAGCGTCGTCGTGGGCTGTCTTCCATCATGTGATGATATACCCTTCAATGACAACATTTTTAAAACTTTTGGACACGCAAATGGTGCAACTTTAATTTTGTTAGCTCTAACCATCTGGCGCTACCCGTATTATAAACTGTCGTCATCGTCTGTTTGTATGTGTTACTCTGAGTCTTTTACAGTTCGATTGCTTTTATGCCTGTATGTTTTGTTGAAAGGATCAACCAAATGTATACCTTTTCAGACCTGAAACTGTGTGAGTTTGCTTTTAGTGATGTCAGAGTGTATTAATGCGAGTAATATGCACACCATGATCACTGAAACCGCTCTGTTATTATACATTGCGCGCTGCATTGCTATGCATTTAGTACTGACTATCACATTCTGTGACGCATTTTTTACACTTCAATGTACTTTTTTCTTGCCCACCTGCTATGATCTCTCATGAGATTGGCAGTATCTCTAAATAAAATAAATAAATAAATAAATAAATATAATATGGAATGCTAAAGCTACAGAAATTAGGCTCACCGTCTGCATACATGTGTTTGCACAATTTTCTATTACCCCTGACTCCTCCCAAGCAAATAAACCAATTAGGTGACGAATGGGCTAGCTAATTGTTGGGGGAATTTGCTCATCCACTTGCTTCCCTTGGTTGCTCCCTTGTCAGTGACGCGCATGCTCACAAACCCACACGAACTCAGGTGCAAAAGGAAGCACGTACGAAAACACACACACACACACACACACACACATACACGCACACGCACACACACACACATGCACACACACGCACGCACGCACAAACGCACGCACGGCCACACGCACACGCACACGCGATCACACGCAACAACACACTGACATGCCGTCATACACACACATATGCACAAAAAAAACAGCGATGATTACTGAAATGTCATGATGGCCGTGACTACAGTACGTTTATTTTTGCACAGAACTATTCATTCTTAATTCTGACATATTGTACATGTATCGTCAGAACACTTGGCGGGGCAACATTAGCCTGCACTGAAACTGATCTCCGATGTTTGCGTGAGGTTGGACAAAAGTTTTAACCAGAAACGTTTTTGCACTTGTCCGCGCAATAGTACCGGTGTCCTGTTGGATCACATAAAGGAGAATTGATAACAGCTACATACGGATCTAAAAATACTCGGAAAGGGCAGTGGATGCTACTGGTAAATATCCTTAGCGTTGCTGCATATAATTTCAGCGGCAATTTGTCTCTCCCTCTCTCTCTCCACCCATCCACCCATCCATCCGACCACCCACCCACCCACCCACCCACCCACCCACCCACCCATCCATCCATCCATCCATCCATCTATCCATCCATCCATCCATCCATCCATCCGTCCATCCATCCATCCATTCATCCATCCGTCCGTCCGTCCGTCCGTCCATCCATCCGTCCGTCCATCCATCCATCCATCCATCCATCCATCCATCCATCCATCCATCCATCCATCCATCCATCCATCCATCCATCCATCTCTCTCTCTCTCTCTCTCTCTCTCTCTCTCTATATATATATATATATATATATATATATATATATATATATATAAATCTAGAGAAAGATAAACTCACAAAGCGGGCAGAAATAGTATAAATAAAGAGTCGGATACACAGCAAGAACAATAACAAACAAGGATTACTTACGTAGCGGCAACGGGACTCGCCTTCATCAGAGTAAAGTTACATGACAGTAATCCGACTCCTTACTTATACTATATATATATATATATATATATATATATATATATATATATATATATATATATATATATATATATATAGGGAGTAGTAGAACTTTGAAGATGGTAGAGAACACAAGAGAAGAAAAACTTCGAACAAGGTAAAACCACAATTGTGGCCTACGTTTCAGCTAAGAAAACTTGCTTTGTTCTCTTTGCTGAAACGTAGACCACAATCGTGCTTTTACCTTGTTCGAAGTTTTTCTTCTCTTATATATATATATATATATATATATATATATATATATATAGTTAGGAGACAAACGTTCCTGGCTATAAAGTTAACTGTGTAATAGAGAGGTGAAATTGCAAAACTTAATATTAAGTCTACCGTTTCGACCGGGGGCCGGTCTTTTTCAATGCTACCAATAGTGCAGATCAGTTGGGTTTAAATACGCTTCAGTTGTGGGCGGGGCTGAAGATGTATCAAGCAAAACGTAGGCACTGCGCTACACAGAAGCATACGATGCCCTAGAAATGGGGGGAGGCGTTGGAGTGTTGCCGGGGAACAGAGGGGAAAGGGGGCGTAATCAAGACAGGCGAGGCTATAGGATAGCAGAAAAGCGCTGCATGGCACTGAAGTCACCGCTGGAAATCAATAAAGTGCGGGACCAAAGAGGGGCTCGTTTCCTGCACGTTTCTTGACAGGGAATTGACTGGTTAAGAGAAAGATTGATTGATTGATTGATTGATTGATTGATTGATTGATTGATTGATTGATTGATTGATTGATTGATTGATTGATTGATTGATTGATTGATTGATTGGTTGTAGGGTTTAACGCGCCGACGCAACGCCGGCGACGAGGCGCGCCGTAGTGGAGGGCTCCGGATTAATTTTGATCATCTGGGGATCTTTATCGTGCGCCCAAATCTCGCACACACGGGCGTTTTTGCTTTCCGCCGCCATCAGAAAAGCGGCCGCCGCGGCCGGGAATCGAACGCGCGACCTCGTGCTCAGCAGCGCAACGCCTTAGCCACTGAGCCACCGCGGCAGGTGGTTAGGAGAAAGGGTGGGAGAGCACAGAGTTAATTACGGACGCCTAGTGCAAGCGTTCACACACACACACACACACACACACACACACACACACACACACACACACACACACCCACACAAACACACACACACACAAACACACACACACAACACATACACACACGCGCGCGCCTGCACGCACACACGCACGGACGCGCACCCACACACGCACACGCACGCATTCACACACCCACACACACACACGCACGCACGTACACACACACACACACAGACACACGCACGCACGCACGCACGCGCGCACACGGCAGACACACACACACGCACTCGCGCACACACACACACACGCACGCGCACGCACGCACGCACGAGCACACACACGCACGGACACACACACACACGCACGGACGCACGCACACACACACACACACGCGTGCGTACACGCGCACACACACAAACACACACACGCACGCGCATGCACACGCACACACGCACGCACGCACGCCCGCACGCACACGCTTACGCACACGCACACGCGCACACACACGCGCGCACGCACACACACACACACACACACACACATTTATGTGATGTAGCTTAAATTAGCGTTACTTTGCATTTTATTGTCCTTGCATTGCATGACGTTGCCTTACTGCGTCCGCCTCATGGACGGCTGTCATGTTTTACGCAGGAAAGCGTTTCCCAATTTCACTTCATGTGACGCAACGCATTTTTTGTGGCCTTCTTCAACTTCTTTCATCCCCGCATTCCCCCGCTGTGGTTCCCGCACCTCTCCCGCTAAAAAACCCCCTCCCTTGTCTCAATCTCCCTCCTGCTTCCTTCCTTTTTTTTGTGTGTGTTAACGCTTGCTCTAGGCGTCCGTAATTAACTCTGGGCTCTCCCACCCTTTTCTCGTAACCCGTCAATTTCCTCTGGTTCTTTGAATAGTTTTGTATTTTTGAAACTCCCGAACCCTGATACCTACATGTGGCAGCAATGTTTAAAAAAAAATAGCTGTAGATTGCCGTACCACGCACCTGCCGCCGGAAGCAGGTCAAGAAACGAGCAGGAAACGAGCCCCTCCTTAGTCCATCACTTTCTTGCTTTCCCGTGGTGAATTCAGTGCCATGCAACGCTTTCCTGTTATCCTATCGCCTCGCCTGTCTTGATCGCGCCCCCTCTTTCCTCTGTTCCCCGGCACCACACGAACGCCCCCTTTTTTCCCCCGCCCCTTGCGTTCTTCGGCTTCGTATGCTTTTGTGTCGCGTAGAGCATACGTTTTGCTTGGCATATCTTCTTGCCCTGCCTACAACTGAAATGTATTTAAACCCAACTGATCTGCACTATTTGTATCTTTGAAAAAGACCGGCCCCCGGTTGGAACTTTAGAATAAATATTGTTATTCTTTTCAATGTGAGTTCTCTATCGTACAGTTATCTTATAGCCAAAAACCTTTGCTCGTAACTATATATATATATATATATATATATATATATATATATATATATATATATATATATATATATATATATATATATATATATATATATATATATAAACGTTTTTTTTTACGTGTCGGGGCCGAGGTCCGGTCAAGGACAGATTATCTGACGAAGTGACGAAGGCCGGTCCCGAGGGCGAAACGTAAATAACAGTATTTCTTTCTTTCTTTTTTCCCGTGGGCGCTTTTCTTGTTTCTGAATAGATGTCCAGGCATACTTTGTTATGAATATACATAAATATGTATTCCCACCCCACCACTCCAATGTTATTCACAGAACGTTTACAAGAGGTATTCAGAGCATTTGATTGGGAACAGGAGGGGCTAAGGGTTAATGGAGAATATTTCAGTAACTTCAGATTTGCTGATGACATTGCCTTGCGACGCAACTCGAGGGAGTAATTGCAAAGGATGCTTGCCGCACTGGACAAGTGGAGTAGTACCTTCGGTCCGAAAATTAATATGCCAAAACTAAAGTACGGCTCAATAAGCTCGGGAGACCACAGCGGTTTGAGACAGGTGGCGAGGCAGTGGAAGTTGTAAGCGAATCAAGCTACTTAGGCCAAGTGGTGACCCCGTATCCGAACCATCAGTCAGAGATAATTAGAAGGATAAGAATGGGATGAACTGCATTCGGTAGGCATTCTCAGACAATGAATGGCAGCCTACAATTGTCCCTGAAGAAGAAAGTGTATGGCAGCTGCATATTACCGGTACTCACCTACGGTGCAGAAACTAGGAAGGTCACTAAAAGGGTTCAACCTAAACTGAGGACGACTGAGCGAGCAATGCGACGGTAGATGATAGGTGCAACATTAAGTGACAAGGACAGAGCGAAGTGGGTCAGGAAACAAACCCGTGTTAAGGACATATAGATACTGTGAGCATAGTGACGTTATTGCCGGACATTATGCCCGAACGCAACATCACCATCATCGCCTGCACTGTCGACACCAAGGGGTGTTTCCCAGTCAGTCATATCCATGCATCCATCGTCATTGTCATCTGTAAATGAGCATCATCATCCCCTCGCTTCTACTGCGGATGAGGGTCTGCAGGCTCGGCGACCGAATGAAGGCCTTCTTGCGAAACTCTGTCTCTCAAGTGGTGAAGGTGCGGGGTGGAAATTAAGAAATTGGACTGCTTTAATAGAAATTAAGAAGAAGAAATAGGTGTGGGCAGGGCATGCAATGCGACAGCAAGATAACAGTTGGTCATGAAGAGTAACAGAGTGTATCCCTAGAGAAGGCATGCGTGGTAGTTGCGGCTGCAGGTTAGATGGGCAGATGATATCAAAACGTTTGCGGGGATAAGTTAGTCGCAGTTAGCACAGGACCGGGATGATTGGAGATCAATGGGAGAATGGGAGAGGCCTTTGCTGTGCAGTGGGCGTAATAGGCGACTCCTAGGGGCTCAGGGGTCCTCCTTTTAACCCCCGTGCCGTGACTAGAGCACCTAGGACATGTCGAGACTGCTCGACTAGGGTTGAACCCTCTTAAGCTACCTATAGCACTAAGAATGCCATAACCGAGTCCCTCGCTATGCATATATAGCGGACCAGAATGGAAAATGGGGACTCGTTCAATTAATACAGAAATAGGCTTAGGCAGTGAAAGCAAAGGAAAGGAAAGGGGAGAATGTGGTAGTTCATTTATTATCGTTGAAACACGTACAGATGTTTTAAAGAAAGAAACAAAGTGGAGAGAAACATGCCCGCCGGGTGAGATCCGAACCGACGACCTCCAGAATACGCGTCTACTGCGATGACCACTAGGCTGTCGGCGGGGCGACGACCGGGGCGACGCCCACAGGCGGTTAGAGGGCCGAATGATGTCGTATTGGAGCAAGTCGTTCTCTTGCTCGTCAGTTGCGCGCCTTTTGGAAGGGGACCCGCCGCGAAGGCTCAGTCGCTCAGGCGTTGCGTTGCTGAGCACGAGGTCGCGGGTTCGATTCCCGGCCGCGGTGGCCGCTTTTCTGATGGAGGCGAAAAGCCAAAATGCCCGTGTGTACGAGATTTCGGCGCACGTTAAAGATCTCCAGGTGGTCAAAATTAATCCGTAGCCCTCCACTACGGCGCGCCTCATCGCCTGCGCTGCGTCGGCGTGTTAAAACCCTACATTAATCAATCAAATCAATCTTTAAAGGGGGGACGAAATAAGGTCTCTGAGCTAAATGCGCATGACAGCAGGTGTCGATTGGGTGGCTGAAAGTCGACGTACGGCCAAGGGACGTATTCGCAACGGCTACACGAGGTGGCATTTCTGGAAACAACGGTGAAGAAACATTCGGCAGCAGCGGCTACGTAGTAATCCGCAATCATCTGGTAAAGGCGCTACCGCCGTTATCAGCCATATGCGCAACTTTTGAAAGCGACAGCGGCGGTGGCGACGGGTACAACGGTTGTGAAAAGGGGTCGGCGTTGGTGTTGAGGAGCATAGAAGGGGCGCCGAGTAAACCGGCTATAGCGGAATGAATACGGGGGGGAAGGGGTGGCAAGAAATATAATGCTTTGCAGTAACACTTCTTCCCTCGACACGTTGCTCGCCTACCACCCCGATCCGTCAGAGTGCGCACCGATTTTTCAACTTACGATACAGGCCGAAGAGCGCCGACCGCAAGTTTTGCTGTTACATCATAGCAGCTGAGTGACCAAGGAGTTGTGGTGCTGATCCCAAGGACACCCTTTCGAGGCTGCTTTTCTGATGGAGGCTAAAAGCAAAAACACCCGTGTGCCGACAGTTTGGTGCACGTTGAAGATTACCATCTGGTCGAAATTAATCCGTCGCTCTCCACTGCGGTGTGCCTCGTAACCTACACTCTTAATCTGGTTCCACGTAAGATCCACTTAGTAACTGGAACTTTTTTGCAAAAAAGTTCCAGTTATATATTTGGAACCGTGTTCCACATATCCTGAAAATTAAGTGGAACAGTTCCCCACATATTTTTGCAACTAAATTATGTGGATCGGTGTTCCAAATAAAAGTATGCGGATCACTGTTCCAAATAAAAGGGTATTTTAAGTTACTGGAACATTGATCCATGTAAAATGATTATGGAATTTATCCGGTGCGCCGTTCCAGGTACCTTCAGGCCAGCTGTTTATATAAAACAGTGTTCCTATAGGCATTGGGAAGCTGTCTATGGGACTCCACTTTTCCAATATTTCTGCTTTCCTGTCGGTATACACCGAGGTCATATGCCAGGCTGGCGGATGCATTGGTATCAGCAGGAAACCGCAAGCACCATTTTAACACAGCCTTGATATATGACCCGCAGTGATACCAACAATTGGAAAGGAGAAACCACCGCAGCAGTGGGGTCCCTGACAGTTCCCAACAGTTGCCTATCGGAGCACAGTTCTATATAAAAGTTGGTCTGAGGCACCTAGAGCGGCACACAGTCTTTGGCTTCACCCGCCGAATCATCTTCTGACTTTCAGCTGCATGTAAAAGAAACAATATACTTGCATTAAAATACGCACTAAACCAACTATTATGACTCATACACTGCTTTTCAATATACTATACAACTTTATTGGGTGTTAGTATGCATACATTTCAGATTTGAATAGCTGTCTATTTTAAATTGCACAGAAAATGACCAACGTACAAGGAATAAATACCATAACGATAACACTAGGCTCCAAGTGGCATTTTCACATATTCACCTTTACTCAAAAACATGGTTAATAAAGACGGTATTAGGGGCAACTGCTTCACAAATAAATAGACGTGTGCGTCTACCGCGGCACTGACACAGACATTATACAACAGTGAGCATCAAATATGCTGTCTTAACAGATAAACCAAGGTAATTCAAAGGCGGAATGACTCATTGCGCTTGCCATACTATGTTTACGCATAACTGTTTGGGAAAATGCAGTTTGCTATTAAATTGTAGGGAAAGGCCTAAAAACAAGCCATACACGGTTGTATTATCACAAACCTACAACAGTGCAGTGCAAGAGTTTAGGAAAACAACGCTCGAGCCAAGATTAACGATAAAACATTTTGACACGAGAGGTCACATGTGGCAGTATGCCACCATTAAAACATCATTATTAAAGATAGTAGTTTCCTGACACCAGATGTAAGTGGAACATCAAGCTATTTGTAGGCAAAATAGACTTTATGAGCGTCCTGAAAAGGCCTGACATAAGGCACGTTACTTGCCCAAACAATTTGTAGTTGTTTAAAATAATTTATCCCAAGAAATCTCACAAAAGCCAGCGTGAATCTTATATAATTTTGCAAACCAGGTAGCTGGAAGCATGTTACACATATTAAAATTTAACAAGCAGACTAATTATATACGTCATCAATTCAAGCGGGAACAAGTCAGACATCCGTAAGAAGCAAACAAGCCAGCGTTGAATCATACAGGTGACCAGTTTTACAAAGCAGACTTGAAAGCATTTTTTCCAGCCTCAACGTTTTACCTTAGGTGAAACTCACAGTTGCGTGCTATAAAAACTCTCCCGTCTTGCTATCAGTGTAATTGTGACCAAAGCCCTGCTTCTGCCAAACAAGAAATGCAGCTTTGTTCAAAGAAGAAAACTTGTTCAAGCCAAATGCGCACATTTTAAATTCTTCTCGGTCATGGGTGTCAGCTCATATCCTGTACTAAAATTTATCAATGAAGGCGGAAGCCATCTGCGTAAATAATCACTGTCACTTTTGCATCAGCAGTAGCACTGCCATGAAAAAAAAATCTCATGAGCTACACTTGAATAATAAGGACGTTACAATGAGGTGCAATGAACTACATTAACACCCACTATAGATTCAAAGGCAGCCAGCGCATTGTGCCAATGCTGAAAAATAAGGCACGACTTCAGTGTTCAGCTGACATGAAACTTGCATGTGCCAGTAACTTAAACCTCTTCATCTGATTTCACCCCCTTCATGCCTTTCATCTGACCTCCTTCATGCCTTTCAAGAGATACTTTACCCTTTACCAATAATTTAAAATCCCAAGTGGAGCTGAACACTTCAAGTATTTCAACAGAGATTCCAACTTAAATGACACCAGGCCACTGTCAAACTTCTCATGCTTTCCAAGAACTTCCTGCAAAAGTCCCAAGAACTCTCCAAAGGCACACAACCATATGAACGTGATGACACGATGAAAAATATGACATATACGGCGAAGAGGATGACCACATCCTGAAGTGACAATGCAGGCGGCGAATCCCTGATGTGTTTCTTGCGGGCAAAATTGATGCCGCCAGTCCCTTTCTCAGAATAACCGGGCCTCGAGAAGACTGACTGCTCACCTCATGTACCTTCAAGGAAACAAGAAAATTTTGTTACATGGTTGCTTTAAATGAGTGAGTTGCTTAGTCCCTTTCATAACACAGTAATTGATTTAAAATCAGTGATTTCTTGGGTTTTTTCTGGGAGTGCTGCTAAAGGTGAAAGTGCGCTAAACAATATCACCACAGACAATCAATGAAATTGCCGTGATTCTGGAAGGTATCCAACTTTGCTGCCTCGGTATCCTGAATATAAGGTTTTTTTTTATCTTTGAAAGGTTTCGTTTATTAATCAAATAATAATTACTATAATCACCTTTCGTCATTATATTTTGCACACCTTCTCTCTGCAAAAAATGTTCTCTGTACTGTATAATGTGCTCCCTAGAATGCTGTAGTGAAACTGGCTTATTATAACTTACAGCTAAACGATGTTTCTACCACAAAGAAATAAATGGCCAATCATAGGAAATCATAAATATCGCACTGTGGCAAACATTTTTTTTGGAATTTGTTTCCCCTGAAATATTTCCCTCTCGATATGTATTACCTCCATGGTTCGTAGTGGTATGAGGCAGAAGTTCAGCTGACTAATGCTGAACTAGGCTGTTGCACAATTTTCTTATAAATCGCAACTATAGCACATTTTCTTGCAGACCTAACTTTCTGCGCTCTAAACAATTCCCTTTAAAAAAATTACCCCTTATTTAACCACCTGTCAAAATCCAATGCAAGCATTACTCACGCCTGTATTTGGGAGTATTATTGGTGCTACTGGCGTATTAACAGCGGGAAGTTTAAATTGTCAGTTGCCACCGTATTGTTGTAGCAGCAACCACGTTGGGCGTGTCCGTGGTGCTGGCAAATCACAACTCTCAAGGTGTAAAAGCTAAATATTTACAATACTAAAATACAAAATAGTGTTTTTTTTTTTTTGGCCACTGTTGGAGCATCCGTAATAGGCGGAATGTGAACACAATGGCCAATATTGGCGTTCACGATAACTTCTTAACACTGAGATTTTATTAGGACGAACAGACCCAGAAATTGAGTCTCGCAAAAACAAAATGCCAGCTAACCCAACCAAAATTAAGACCCGGGTGTTTCTGCCAGGGCCGTCTCAAAGTGCACTTCCAGGAAAGTTTCACTAACGTGTTCCGAAAAGCTCCGACTGTCACCTTGAGCCACAGGCCAAGCTGTCACTGAAAAGAAGTTTCAAACCATTAGTTATAAAGAAACTACCTAAAAACGCGCCATGAAAGACCCAAAAATGGCAGTGCGTACTTACTTGTAGAATGCAATGATTTCATCCCGTGCAAGAGCTTTAATGTGTCGCCTTCTGATGATACACTTCCAAGAAGGGGTCCAAATACAAATAAAATGGCCATATGCATTCCTTGTACCACTGTTCTAGGTCTATCTTCGCCCTATTGCCTAGAAAATAAACAGTACAAAAATATCAGATAATAAATTTATGCCTCGCTTTACCCAGGGAGCACGAAAAAATATTGAACAATGTCTGATTCGTTCCACGAAAGTATAATGTCTTTTTTACAGCGGAAGCCCTGGTAATCTTTCCTTGCTAAACAATTTGAGATATGAAAATATTTGAATATACTTTAAGCTCACCTGTCCTTGGTCTATGCGAACTGGTGAATATCTGCACAATATGCACAACTCAAAAAGTACTCTTTTGTGGCTTATGAGCTCCACAGAGCATTCATAATCCGCCACACTCTCCCCGACGACCCTTCAGCATGCCAAAGATATCTTCAGCCAGTGAATGCCACAGTCATGACTTCGCAGGAGCATGTAAAGAAAAGAAATAATTTGTTTTCATTTTTTTTTTTTTGCAGAGGAACAAAAACGTTTGTCACAACCTATCAGTGGAGGGCCAAATGTCTCCACAGTCAGCCATATACTCTTTCTGAACAGGTCATTGAGTATGAATACAGAATGTAGCAATCTGCTTTTGCAGTATAATTTCTACGTTCAAAGTAGAATAGAAATGGATTAATGTTTGCTGCACATCATGATGCAACAACTTTGCACCCGAGCGTTTTGAAAATTATTCCAACTCTCGAGCTGCCACTGACATTGATAGCATAAAATGGCAGGAATGGATTATTTTTAAACTTACTTTGTGACGTTACAACTTCTAACAGTCCACACGTGAGTTTTATGGGTAATTATTCTGAGGTCTCAGGTTACCACTGACATTGACAGCATAGAAACGGCACCACACTTTCTGCGTGTTTCCACCTGCCTTCCCCTCCACAAAAGGAACGTTTTGTTACTACGCTACTGCTCAGACAACCACTTTCCCGTGCATTTCACTACACGTCAGGGAGCCAACTAACGTTGACTAGTGTAAATAGACCATCTAAATTCATCGAAGGCATTGGAAGAAACAAGGAACAACTACACACACAGCATAGATAAACGTAAGCAGTGCTGCCGCCAACGCCTTGAACGCACATCAACTTTAGGCGAAATAGCGTGATTAGCACAGTAAATTTATGGCTCTCAGAAGACCAACACAACGCAATTAACAAGGAAGTTTGAAAATACCGATAAGTCTAAAGACAGACGCTCCGACAAACATGTTGTGCAGTGTGTGCGCGTGAGACAATAGCGTGCGACTAACCCGAGAAGATTCAGTACCGCTGACAGGTACAGCAACCGTCAATATACAACTAAGCAACACCACACCGTAAGGGGATATGCAGACTCGAGAAATGCGCGCACCAGCCACTTTCTAACTAGCACTAGCTAACGTACGCAGTTAGAAATGTCAAGCCGACTCCGACCCACAAACACACAAGCTTTTAATTAAAATAACGGCCGCAAACGTTTCTCGCTTCGAACAGGAAGCAGAGCGGCACGTTTATCGGACGCAGTGATGAACAAGTCAATGAATAACAACCGTTACCAGAACATAAATAAGCAGCACTGACCTTTTTTGCGCCTCCCGGAAAAACTTCACTTCGTCGAACAGTAAATACAGCCCGAGGACATGAAGAAATCCGCAGTTTCACGCCACAACCAAACTGGTAACCGTTCCCGCCAGTCTGACCGACAGTTCATTTAGTACATCAGGCGCATAACGCGAGCAATCGAGAAAAACGCTACAGAAGGCTACTGGTGGCGCTGCATGCGGACGAACAAAAACTAGCTTCAGTAAACGTTGAGACGTAGGGGCGCTGCTGTCGTTAGAAGTGTTCACGCAGTCCCGTTTTTCCCTCATCGTCGTTGTACCCGTTGCCGTCCCACTATACCATGCATCAACGCAAGCGGCGCTGCCTTGTATTCTTTCCTGTATGCTGTCAACGCATGCGCACGGCATGCCGCATTGAAGTGGCGGTCGTTTCGTAATCGTTTCGGCCAACTTTTTCTTCCTCCGTGCCTTTGGCGATGCACGCCGCCGTGGCCAGTGACCAGTCCGCGGAAGAGATCACAAACTCGGCACCCTTGATCGCTTATATTTTTGCTTCGGAAAATGGGAGTAGGCCTTTAAGCGGACGTCTACGCTGCACTGAGGCTGGAACAAAGAGCTCAGATATTAGCCAATTTAACACGTTAGTTGGGCTAAAGTTGTTTCTCTCCGCGGTCCGTGAGCGCGTGCGGTATGTGTGCATAAACTTTGATGACAGCTTTATTTCTTTCTTTGCAGTGAAAACAAAACGACGCTTCTTTATTGACTGCGTTCACTTGACAAGTCTTTCCAATACCAATTATATATACTGCGACACTCTTTGATACCCACGTTATAGATAACTACTACCGCATAGTGAATCCAGTGTGATTACTCGCTAATTAGCGAGTAATAATACATCTGCCCGTTTTCCAGCAGTTTTTCTTCATGAACACCAATAGTGCAGGGGGGACCAGCAGGAGAAGGCAGGTCATTCGGTGAACTTGAATTACTACGGCAAGTAACAACATTAGGGTAACACTGCGAATTTTCGCGATACTGCAATGCATAATTTGAAATAAGAATGCCATTTCAGTATAAATATATAGAATGTAAGGCAGAAGCCGCGGGGTAGATTTAGTTCTCCGGGTTTTGTGTCATTCTCCTCCTGCAAAGAGGCTTGCGTTTTTGCTTGTGAAAATTACTAGCCGGGACGAGACAAAATACAAAAACTAACTACTAAGCATATAACTGCATTCGTAGCATGATGTGTGTGGTGTAAAATGTGACGCAGTCGGTTACCATTATGTATGTACCCCATCACAACATAAGTAACGTGCACTAAGTACCATTGAGCGCGTACTACACCACAGCGAGATGATGACTGAGTGTTGAACAAAAACTGCCGTTTCTGCGACGCTTTGTAAACCAAATGCATAAAATGTAATGGCCTCAACAAGTATTTCGTAATGAAGATGTTCACAAAAGCACCACGAATTCTTCAGCGCTATAGCAGCTATGGCTTTGCCCGAACGGCATATGGGGAAAGGGAAGACGTTTAGTCCTTCTCAAATTGAAGTCACTGGTAATTTTGTACTTGACGCCTCAAATTAGAAAAATACGATGTTCACGAAGCGGTTTGGGTGCCGCAGAACACCTGGAAATGGGTTCCTGCAATTTCTTCTTTTGCCTAAGATATTCTCCTCTCGACATTTTTAATGCTTTGTACGGCGTTGACAAAAAAGTGGGATTTCGTTTTCTGTCAAAGGACATCACTAAAACTGCAGCTTAGCCGTATAATGAAAGTTAACTGCTGCAAGGCAGTATCATAGATGTCGGCGAAGTTCATTAAATTTTATGTGCGGTGTGCGCGTGTATATTAAACGCGCACGTGAATCTTGGGTCAAGAAGCACCTAATATATATGCGGTTCATTGTTCCAGTTGATGCATGAAAGAGTGCATACTTCACTGCCGTGCACGAGTTATGTGGAACAAGACACGAGCAAAAAATATACAAACGCACTCTCCCCAACCGTTTACTGGGACATAAGTGGAACAGCAACCGGAACCGCCGACATCGCATGACCCCATTTCTTCGGTTCCAGATAAAAACCACGAACATAAACAAAACAAGCTGACGGTTCCAGATAAGATCCACCTATATGCCTCGTTCCAGCTATTCTTTCGTTCGGATCCACATAAAATATATGGATCACCCTTTTTAACTGGAACTTATATGGAACCAGATTAAGAGTGTAGGTGAAGTTTCGGCGCGTTAAACCCCTCTATCGCCACGCTATTTATCGAATTTGCACACTAGGCTACATTGATTGGTCCCTCTGGAGTATTGTAATGAAGGCGCACAACTGGGACATCTTAGACTGTGCTAATGCATTACTCGTTTGCCAGTTGTGATTTCGAACCCGTTCTTGGTGCTGTTTATAACACGTACAAGTGTTATTAAAGTGGTGTCGCGGTTCTTCCCAACCAAGTCTTATTTGAGGATTGGGGGTTTGGAAGTAAATTGGGTGTTTCTAAGAGATTACTAAACATATGTTCAAGGCTTTAAGATATCTAAATTGTTTTCAGACAAAGCTTACCTGTAAAAAATAAAAGAAAAAACGATTTACAAAATTGCGTCCTAAGACGCCGCTAAAGGTTCATGGCGTCGAGCATTGTTGTAGCAGCATGGAGGCGAGCATTGTTGTAGCTCCTGTGCCGTACATGAGGGGGTACCCTGTCATTCGAGTCGTTTCTTGTTGGGCCGTGTTATACGCAAAACTGGTCTAGGCAAGAACAGCATCCAAGGTCCGGTGTTCAACATCAGCCTACCTGCTTAGCATGTAGACGATAGCTTTATTTAGCCGTTGTGCAAAGCCGTTCGTCTGAGGGTGCTACGCACTGGCTATTTCTTTACATGTACCGATCAGAGGGAGGACTTCCTGCAGATGTTTCGCGGGGAATACAGTTCCACGGTTTGTAACTAGAACTTTACTAGTCCCAGGTCGGAGAACTATCATCGTGGGAATAAACTGTGCCACTTCAAGCATGGTGGCTTTTATGAAGGGCCTTCGTTTCTGCGTACTTGGTGAGACAATAATCAGCGGCGACTGCTGTCCACCTGTTGCCCGCTGCATAGGTGAGAAAGGGGACTGGCAGGTCTATGCCGACTTGCTGGAACAGCACGTCGTGAATTTGAAGCGGTTGGAGCAATCCGGCAAGTCTGTGGCTGGTCTTTGGTGAGGTAGACTTCATGTGTTATATACCTCACGCCAGCTCACGTTCATCGCAGGAAAAAACTTGGGAGAGGGCGAAACGCTCACCGCCACGCTATTCCTACCAATGAGCCCAGATCCACCCCCTCTCCCCTCATCCTTGTGTCCCAGCTTCGTGAACTCGGCGACTTGACTGCTACAGACGACACTGAACGGACGAGAGTGCTCGCAATCGATGCAACGAAACGCTCGTGCTCGGCAATGTGATTTTTTTTGCCTCAAAAGAATGGACCGAAAGTGGTTTGGAACCGACGAAGAGAAAGTGACTGGTGACTTCATTCGATTGGATTAAAACGTTGTAGGGGCGTATATTCCAACACCGTGCAACAAAAACACAAAGAATGCTATGGTATTATATAAGTGCAAATATAAACATTCTGTTTTAAAGCTAAGGAAGTAAAGCGTATTTTTGCCGCAAAGGTTGTGCCTACTATCCTGCAAACGAAGCTGGTAGGTATCAACAATGCTAATATTTTGTGGGGAAGGTATTAGAGACTTCCATTTTAATAATTTTAACATTATTTCAAATATTTTCTTGAAGAGCTTGGAAATGTTTTTCAGCGTGCCTATAAAATCATCGCCTTCGAGGTGAACCGGTGCCCCGACCGTCAGCTACAGTTTAACAAAACTTGTTGCTGAGTGAGTTGGTTCATGCCTGAAGAATAAGGAAAACCTGAATTTAAGCAGTGGCCGGAGAAAGCATATGGACAGCCGCAGGTGCCCATATCTTGTGTATCTGATCTTTGTAAAAGTGCATTTAGTTTCTTTTTTTTTTTCGCCAGCTATAACTTTTGCAGTGGCATATTACCCGCTCAGTTATACGTTCCTTCGACTCCTGAATGACGAACGTTAGATACGATTACGCACTGCCTGCTCTTTCACAAAGTGTGCAGTTGGCACGGCTCACGGCTACCACAAAAGAGGGAGCATTTCGGCTACCTCTTAGGTCGTAGACGTGTGAATGTATTCGAAACTCCAATTTTGGCGGCGCAGTCCGGCAACATCAGTCAAAACAAACAAAATGGCATAGCAAAACAGGTCCGCCGTCCAGTTTTGCTTGCTGCCGTACTAAGTGTCCTATTCTCGACTGCGCAAATTCACAGCGAATTCACCACGTTTTTCGCGTAAGCACAACGTAAGCAATCAGTGACGTGATGTAGGTATAGCTATGATGACATGAAGTGTAATTTAACGCTTCACTCATAAAGATCACAACCAAGGTATCAAATATTGAGCATAAAAGATATAAAAACCCTTGACATGTATTATAACAATTAAGACGGTAGCTGAGGCTGGCAAGGGCACACATTTCTGCAGGTCCAAATGGGCGTAACCACCACAAGGCGATCGAGTTACGTTGATCCCAAAGCGAGTGAAAAGGGGATGTTGAGCTAAAGAACATAGCACAATCTTTTTTACCGTTTCTGTTTATTTGTTTCAATAGCTTTTACTAATAGTTGAGCTCTCTGCTTCAATGCTACCTTTATTGCGTTATCACCTTTCCGGGCACCCCTTCCGCCACGCTATCGTCTGCAGCCATGTTACAAGTTTATGGCGTGATCCCAGAAAAAGGCGGTCGTGACTATCTCTTGTATGACACTATCGCCTCCTGTACTTTACAATGCCAAACGCATCGCCCGCTTCCCAATGGGAGTGAATGGTACGCCTGCACTGTCCTTGTGTCGCTAGGTGGGGCCTCGACCTGAACCGGCATCACCCCACTGTAACTAAATTCGAGAGCGGCTTGTGGCTGGTTGCCAAGGACACCGATGTTTGAGGTTGTCGGAGTAATGACGCTCTCGCTAGCGTTAGAAAACTCAGACCCGCGGCGGAGCACATTTTTTCAACGTTGCCGCTTTCCACCACGCGTCGCCCAAGATGAACCGGTCACATGGCTAAAGCGCTGGGAAGGCTAGCGAAAGAGGGCTTGATTGGCCAATACGGGCTGATGCGTTTGGCGTTGTAAAAATACAGGAAACGATGATGACACATAAGGGCAGGGAAGCGCAACGCCTGATAACCACAGAGCGTACCGATGTCGCCGATTCACTAATTCGTCAAGCTCGACTGCAATCAGCGCAGTAATGCATGACACGGCCACTTTTCTTTGTTATTTTTTTCTTGAGTTCGATCATCTGAACCAGCAGCTCACTAGGAGGAGTGTAGACAAATGCCATGCATTGGATTCTCTTTGCGATGGAAAGGCTTGTACTGCCCTCGTATGTTGCTGTTCCGCCAAAGGAATAATTTTTATTTTATTTCCAAACATAAAAACAAAACGGCATGTTATTTGTATGGTCTGTGATCGATGACTTAGAAAAGGTCAAAATTACGGTAGAAAATAACTTAAAACCGCGCATCCTTCGAAACAGCGCCTGCTGCAAATTCACAGGGATTTGACGAAGCCGAAGGTCGGTCAATTTTTTGGCCTATTTCATAGCGACAGCAGTCGCCATTTTCAAGCTGTTACGTAAAATTGCGTCACTTTTACATAGCCGGAAGGTGCCAATCTGTGACGTGTTCGTTCCCGCCAACTGTTTAATTTATGTCCCACCTTCTCAGCCAGTCACAGAAAGTCCGTGACATACAAGCCGTATTGTTGTTGAGTAGCAAAGACAGGCGTCTAGTTTTTAATCGCCGGCCAAGAATTGTGCGCTTTCACGAAAGAGAAATAGGGAAAACTTTAGAACTGCTGCCGTAAACGTCATAAACGCGAAAATGACAACAGCACACACAAGCGCTTTGTCAACCGTAAGCACGTGACCAAGAGTGAAAGCCAATCAGAAGAGACTTCCGGCAAATTCACAGTTAGGGGCACAACGTAAGCAATCAGTGATGTGATGTACGTATAGCTCTTACGACATGCAGTGTAATTTGACGCTTCACTCATAAAGATCTCAACTAAGGTATCATATATTCCTCATAAAAGATAAAAAATCCCTTGAGATGTATCATAAAAATTTAGACGGTAGCTGAGGTTGGGAAGGGGAACGCATTCCTGCAGGTGAAAATTGGCATCAACACCACAACGCGATCGAGTAACGTTGATCCAAAAGCGAGCGAAAGGGGGATGTTGAGGTAAAGAATATCCCACAATCTTTTTTACCGTATCTGTTTATTTCTTTCAATCGCTTCTAGTAACATAGTTGAGCTCTCTCCTTCAATGCAAGCTTTGTTGCGTAATCGCCTTCCGGGCCGCCACCATCGCCATGCTATCGTCTGCTGCAAGGTACAAGTTTACGGCGTGATCACAGAAAAAGATGGCCGTGACCGTCGCTTGTATGACACGTGAGCAGCGAAGCGCTACGCCTGATAACCGCGGAGCGCACCTATGTCGCCGGTTCACTCATTCGTCACGCTCGACTTCACTTCAATCAGCGCTGTAATGAACCAAGAGTCACTTTTCTTTGTTATTTTTCTCTTGAGTTTGATCATGTGACCCAACAGCTTACTAGGACGAGCGTGGACAAATGCCATGCATTTTGTTCTCTGTGTCATGGACAGGCTCGTACTGCCCTCTTATGTTGCCGTTACGCCAAACAAATACTTTTTATTTTATTGCCCAACATTAAAGCAAACTACGGCACGTTATTTGCATGCCCCGTAATTGCTGACTTGGAAACAGTCTAAACTATTTATTCTTTCCGTGGAAAACATGCTTTAAACCGCATGCATGCGAAACCGCGCCTGCTGCAAATTTGCGGACATTTCGCGGCGCCGAATGTGGGGGAACGTTTTTGCCATTATTCCATGGAGGAACGCGGCAAAAGCAGCAACCATTTTTACGCTGTTCTGTAACATTACGTCACTTTTACGCAGGCTGAAGTTGCCAGTGCGTGACGTGATCGCTCCCGCCAACTATTTTAATTACGTCACGCCTTCTCAGGCAATCACAGAGAGGGCGTGTATTACAAGCAGTGCTGTCATTGAATAGCAAAGACAGGCCTGGTTGTCATGTGCGGTGCATTTAGTCTAGTTTTTTATTGCCGGCCAAAAATTATGTGCTATCAGTAAAGAGAAATAAGGCAAACTTTAGCACTGGCTCCCGTAAACGTCATAAAACGGCAAAATGACGACAGCACACACAACCGATTTGTCAACCGGAACCACGTGATCAATATTGAAAGCCAATGAGAAAAGACTTCCGGCAAATTGACCAATTTTCCAGGAATTTGTGCAGTCGAGAATGGGTCCCTAACTGTGAAATTGTGTAGTAGAGAATAGGGCCCTAATATTCCTACTGCTCCCACCACGGTGGCTCAGTGGCTGAGGCGTTGCGCTGCTGAGCACGAGGACGCGGGTTTGATTCCCGGCAGTGGCGACCGCTTTTCTGATGGAGAGAAAACGAAAATCGCCCGTGTGTACGAAATTTAGGCACATGTTAACCATCCGCAAGTGCTCAAAATGAACCCGGAGAACTCCACTACGGCGAGGCTCATCACCTGCGTTGCGTCGACGCGTTAAACACTACAATGAAACCAAGGTTCCTACTGCAGCGTTTATTCGTGTTGTTCTGAACAAGGAATAGCGCATGATTTCAACCGACGACCTTATCTTGATCGGGCCCGTCATAGATCCCAGCGATTAAAACAGGTGCGATCGTCGCTATGTGCATGCATGCAAACTTCGGGTGTGACCGAGGAACCGCATCGCAGTTCACTCAATTTAAGCTGTCTCTTTATCCAGCCAAAAATCGTGGAAGGACAGTGATCGTGCGCACAAGGGCTGTCAAGAAGTACAGGTACTGGTCGGCGACTTTGGCTAGTTTCGGTTTCCGAAATTGTGGCGATCCTGGCGGCACGGTGCTGCGGCGTGGCTCTTCCCTTTCCCTCAGCGTTCCTTACCACACCATCAACGCTTCCGCGCCTCCTCACGCATGCGCAACAGCTCACCGGCGCCAATATTTCTTTTTCCTTCTCTCGGCACGCACGGCGGGCCAGTTCGGTATGTGCGTGAGCAAGCCGGCGTGCGAAGGGTTGCGCGGGTTGCCTAAACGCCTCCACGGGCTAAAAGTTTCTCTGCATTATAAAATACATTCAAATGTATTCTAAATATGGGGCAGCGGAGGAAGGAGCGTTACCACTACTGCGCAGCTTTGTGGTGCAGCAACACAGGGCGGTACAGTTCGGCCAATTTTCTCGCCTTCACCAAAGACGACAGGTAAGAAAATTAGCTTTGTACAAGTTATAGTGAATTGCTTAAAAGCCGACCGATTGCACTCTTCTGTTTTCAAAATAATTCGCGCATGTAACGTGAAGTTAATGAGACATGTCACCCGTCTTGGAGTGGAAACTAATGTGCAAATATATCCCAGCTGTGCAGGTAGGCAAAGTTTTAGTAGAAGTAAACGCGTCTTTGGCACGCACACTCTTGCTCGCAAGATCAATTTGTGGTGGCATTGCCGTTTTTTTTATTGCCTTAGTAACTGGTGGAACGTCGATTCAGTATACTTATCAAGATATTTTTTGTTGTTTCGTGCAGCAGGTATGAGTCTAGGTTTGGGCCCCCAATTCGAGGACGGTTTGCGACTTCATTGGACGTTTCCTCCGGTGACTCTCCTCAATCCATTTAATGTCATCACTACGCACCTGCTCACAAAGAAGGCAAGCTCACGCGCTTCTTGCCTTTCACGGCGTACCTACTACCACAGCGATTGGTGGCGTGGAGGTGCTGCGCCCTAAGCATTTTTTCCTCCGCCGTCTTGCTCAAAAACGTATATTTGCGGCGAAACTACTGCCAAGCGTTGCTTCAGTGCTCCGAAAAATCTGACGTAACACCGCGGTGTTCAATGCAAGTTGATTTTCACATGAAGCAGTGGAAGGCCAAACCGAAATACATGCGTTGTCGGCAGCCGCCATTGCAAGCATTTCGCTCATTAAAAAGTAAATAAAATAAAACCAAGTATCATTGCCGGCTTTGCTGTTCAATCTAAACTGCGCGCCCGCGCCTTGTCATCTTATCGCGAGTGGTTTTGGTGTTCCATAGTTCTGAAGTTAGAATGGTCATGCCGTATCGGACAGGATGAGATAAGAGGCGCTCCCCAGACACGAGCTAGAGGGTAGCTTGTAACAACCTGGCCGATATCTGCGGCTTACAGCACAGGAAAGCTCTTTTTTTTCTGGGTGTCTTCTCCCCCCTGCCTTCCCTCCCACCCCCTGTAAGCAGACTGTTAATTCACACGCCATTATAAGAAAAGACGGGTGCGATCGATTTGTGTTCTGTGTTCTACGACGTGCACATGGTTGCGCATTGTTTTTGTACGTAGATATAATCCAGCAATGAGTGTCTACAGTGCGGTCATTGTGTTGCAACAGTTTTTTATGGCTGCATTTTGTTGGTGTGAACATGATTTCTCGGAAGTGTATGCAGGGTAATGGGCGGGTCAACGCTTTCTTTCAGAGTTTGCGTTAACTCGCCCGAAAGACAGGGCTTGAAGCGTACATGTGCGTGCTTTCTTTTAACATATAGGTTCCCGATTATTGTGTCTCTGAACTGAAACGAATTTTTTTAATGTCTAAGGAACATTCTTGTCTCGAGGTGAGCCCAAGAAATAAGTATACACTGAGTGAAATTTCCAAGTTGTTTTCTTCTCCCGCCGAGGTGTGCGCGAAAAAAAACCTGTGTAGGGACTAGAACTTTCGATGTTCTTCTTTTGTAATCAAGTATTGTGTACCTGAATGTGTGTTCATGGCTGTAACTTTTGCGCAACTTTAGACGGAGACATACAAAAAGGGACACGAAGACATGTATCTGTCTCCGTCTATAGTTGCGCAAAAGTTACAGCCATGAATTCAGAATACCAACTAGCCCGCCTAACCGTGTTATTGTAAATGTGTATGTAGCACGTTCATTTTCCCTATTGTACAATATTGTATGCCTAAATTTGCATATGTCATATTTTTGCTTAGTCCAATACTGTGTACATAAAATGTATGTGAAATATATGACTGTAGTACATCTGTCTTCATGACTTCGAATCAAAGACGCCCTCGTGTGAATTTTGAATAAACGCAAAGCAAAAATAATGTTTGTGTAACACTCCAATTAATATCGCCACAAAGATAACAATTGGACACCAGAAAACATACTATTACCTACATGTTTTCTTCAATTATTAAACACGTTACTACACACATAACAAACGACGGGTGGGGGCTCGTTGCCATGACGATAAGTGCAACGTTTTTCAGACACCACGTACCAATAGGGGAGGATTTGGCGCTGTCGTTGCGAATTACGCGGGACCACGGTGGTTGCTATAGAGGCCGCCCCGTGGTATAGGCACCATACTGCGGCTCTCAACCACAGCGACAAGCAATTCGTGCAGTTTTAACTGCCACTGTTTGGGCTGTGATAGAGCTTTGCCGTTGCTTAATGAATAATGATCTTGTGTGGGCGCAAACTGCATAAAAAGTATATGCGTCGGAAGAAACAGGGCAATAAGAACACTTTTGGTGCCTTTACGCTCGTATTGATGGCGTTATTTGCGCTTAGAAGCGCAGTACTTGTATATGGCTAGAATCTTCACGGAAGCGCGTTCGAAAAAAAAAAAATGCGCGACGCGTGTTCGCTTGCATCTTGCCAGATGTTTAAATGCAGAGCATTTCTTTAACTCACGATGTCACCCGGCGTTGGCGTGCCTCGGCGTCCGCAACAGCCGTTCCAGGTGCGCCCTCTCCCCCACTCCTCCTCTCCCGCATCACGCTACCCGCCTCACTCTCAACAACAGGTCGCCACCCCTCCCCCTACACTATATAAAAAAATAATACTTACCGGCGCCTGGTTTCGATCCCACGACCCTGCGGGCGGAACGCAAGGTGCATGGTGCTCTACCCACTGCGCCACAAAGCCGACACAGAATGGAAGGCTACGAACGCGCCTTATATCCTTGACTCATTCAAACTACGTCAAGAAGCTGCTGATACAACGCATTCACTACCACCAACTCCCCAAACACTAAACGTTAACGCAATACACCCACCCCCTATGCGACGCATTTACTCGAGTCCCCCTCGCGGGGAGATGGGCCCTTTTTTAGTTTGTGCGATGTAATATGTGCTGTCGAACTGCGTCAGTTATGTACTGGGCTCCGTAAACCTCGCGGAGGCTGTATCTCGGTTTGTGGCAAAAATAGGAAACGCCGTATATTCGACGTATGAACGTTCAGCTCGTCAGTTACTGTAGTATCGACAGGAAGGAGGGTCGGTGCTTCATGACCAGCGGCCAAATGAACGGCACTCGGCTTAGAATTTAAACAGCCATCCATGCCACATTGCTTTAGCAATGCTTCGCTATGTTTGGTACATGGTGGGTCACTGTGTGTAGTTCCGCAATTCCGCTCGTTTTTTTTACTCACTGTTATAGCTGCCTTTGGAATTTTCGAAATCACCGTTGTAATTTATGTCGCATTATGGCTACTTTGAATTATTTGAACAAATACGTTGTCAATTGACAATTGTGTGGCACTAATGTGTAAAACGAGTTAGTTCTATTCTCGTGTTTTATCTAAGGATTGTTGTTTTTCCTTACTTCTACGTGTTCCCTAATTCAGACACGCATAATGGTTGTTCCTTAACGCTTGTATGTTGTTTGTGTTTCTATGCTTAATCTAACGTTCTTTACCGCATCTTACCGCTACACGGCAGGTGAGCCACTTTCTAACCTATGCATGTTGTACAAGAGAGCAAAGTAAACATCCTGCGAGGCTTAACTGAGCAACTTCACCAACCACCTTTCTTGGGGAGTTTCGCACTAAGCTGTTAAATTGACGTCCTATTTTTGGCATCGGGTTGTAGTCTGTTGCTGTAGCAGCGTTTAAAAACTGGTGCCTTTGCTGAGCAACTTATCACCATTCAGTGCCGACAAGCAAGTGGTGTATTCCCAGTAAATAATAGAACTTTGAGTTATCCTTTTCTAGTTGACGAAAGCTTGCAGTCCTGCAAGTGCGCAAGGGTTGAGTTAACAGGAGTCTAGTGGAGCTATTCCAGAATATGTATTTTCTGTAGAAGTAACGGACACCGAAGTACAACTTTTTATGTAATAATCAGTGTTTCTGTTGTTTTTCAGTCATGGACTGCACCGGCATGGACTGTTCATGGGCAGCTCGCTGTATTCTCTCGTGCATGCCGTAACCAGGGACTAGCAACTAGTGAGGGCGATCCGGTGAAGGAACTAACATTGGAGCCATCAAGGGTGTAAACAAATTTATTTAGAAGTTCTTGTGATTTACTTGAACCGCCTTGTCCATTTTCACACGAGCTTGAGGCGCCAGTTCTGCAGGGTGTTGCGGGTCTGGTAGCGTGACCGGTGGTGGCGTCCGTTGGTCGGGAGTTGGGGCAAACATTGGGGCCTAGTAGGGCGAAGAAAGAAACCTTATGTAGAGAAATATACATGGCGTTTGACTGAGGGAACAGAGTTCTGCGCTCTTGTGCGCGCAAGATTAAATAACCAGGTTGGGTATGCTCGCTTTCACCCTTTCTCCTGCTGTTTTCAGGAACGCACCAATCACGAAAATCCGTGGCACTGAAATTGACGTTCGCACACTCAAAGAGAGAAGGCACTTTTTTCTCGCACATGTCAGCGTCAGGTTGACTTCGGGGGTGTATCTTCCTAAGGTCGATTGATTTGATTTGATTGATTGTAGGGTTTAACGCGCCGACGCAACGCACGCGATGAGGCGCGCCGTAGTGGAGGGCTCCGGATTAATTTTGACCACCTGGGGATCTTTAACGTGCGCCGAAATCTCGTACACACGGGCGTTTTTGCTTTTCGCCTCCATCAGAAAAGCGGCCGCCGCGGCCGGGAATCGAACCCGCGACCTCGTGCTCAGCAGCGCAACGCCTTAGCCACTGAGCCACCACGGCGGGTTTCCTAAGGTCGAAGCACTTACGACCACCCGAGGTTGCAGCGACAGGCGGACGCCTGGGCACCGTCGGTAATCCTGCGTCTGGGCTCGTTGAATAGCGGCGTCTCGCACCCGCCACAAAGGGGCCCCACGATGCGTGGTTCGCAGCCAAAAAGACCCCCAGATTACCCTCGAAAGAGCAATGCCGCGCAACGCCCTCGTCAATACCTCCGTGCAACATTCTCGGTCATTGTGACTTGCCTCGCCGGCGGGTGCTGAAAGCGGCTTGTGTCCAGCAGAAGCGTTATTCGCCGCCGCGTCATTGCGTACAAAGCCAGGTCTCTCCCCGTCGATCAGGCGGGGGGGCACCGGCGAAAACCGGACGACGGAAGGATGACTGAACCCGATAACATCGCAGACGGTCTTCGCAACGCCGTACGCCGAACGTATCAAGGGGCAGTAGCGGTGCCTTTCTCTCGAGGAGTGAAAGTGGGCCCCCGTGCGCATCCGGAAAAAGAAAGAAAGAAAAGCAGAAAAAAGGAAAAAAGGAAGTTGCGGTGCCAGCTGAGGAATACTGTGTTTTTTTTTTCAGAAAACTAGCACAAGGACGCTTTGCACCTTACTGTGACCATGAAGATGACATACAGCTTTGTTTAACCGAAAGGTTCAGGAGCCCACATCTTACTGCAATTTTGGTCTTTGGGAATTTTGCAATCATCACAAAAGACTAACTCCTTCATTGAGTGGATTTCAAATGATCTGTGTACTGCACCTTAATATGATGTCGCAAGGCCTCTTTGACATATTTGAGAGAGCAACCAAATATTAGCCGTCAGAACAGTGACTCGACGTACGGCAAATGGAAAACCGGAACATTGGAAGCACTAATCAGGCTTAAAAGTGTGCAAGGTTTTTTTATGTGTTATTGCCCAATGTTGTAGCAATGAGCTTTGTGGATGGATGAATAATCTGGGTTATTTGAACTTGTATGAACCCTCAGTACGCTTTTAAGAAAACAGCCGGTGCAATATGCTCCTTTTCTTATTTCAAATGTTTTTGCGGTGCAGTGAAATAGACATTAGCTACGTAACGCGAGGAACCCAGGTTAGGTCTCGATCAGCAGAAGCGGTGTTCTTTTCGGAGCCTCGGTTGGGGTGTGTGACGCGGTGACTCCGTACGAGCTAAAAGAGAAGCCAGGCCCGTAAAGTGATATTCACTTAAAACGACAGGACACAAGCTCACTGGCAACCTATTTTGTGCAACGAAGCATCTCATTATCTATACAAAGCATAATGATGAAGTGGCTGGCACAAACTGTGGATAAGTGCCTGTCTGGTCGTTTTTGTTAGAACCGTCGGTAGCTTATTACGAAAAGACCTTCTTTTCTCGGCTTGCCTGTGGGTATCACCATATATCTGTATCGAATATTTGGTAACTCCAAAATTTTGTGCTGTGCTTCTCAGCACTAAACGCGACCGCCCATCCACAAGCTAATAGTAATAATAATAACGACTTTATTTCCACTTACAAAGCAGAGGACACCAGGAGAATCAGCTTGACTAGCTGTAGTAGAGTAAAAGGAGAAAAAGGAGAAAAAGCTTGACTAGCTCCCGGGCCCTTGATGGTTTGACCACAGCATCGGCAAAGGAAAATGAATTGGCTATTTCACTACTTACAGACGAAGGAGACCCTTAGTTGCACATCATAGCAATTCAAAATGAAATACAGTAATAAGCAAAGCGTACAGCATGTACAAGACATCACTAAGCTGGTTGAGATATTACTCATGAACACATTGAAATGGCAACAGTTAAAATTAGCAGAACAAAAACAACAACAATAAAACAAAAAACCCTCGTTCATGAGTAGATACACAAAGCATGCAAAGAACAAGCCACTACAGTGCAACAAAAAAAAGGTGGCATAGTAACGAACAATGAGTGTGAATAGAGTTGGGTCGCTATGTTTATCATTAGGTGTCAAATAAACTAAATAGTGGCATTCTACTAAATGTTGGGATATTTAAGCCTTTATCTAATATGTAGTTCAGGACGCTGGGAAGGTTATGTTGCAACATTTGTAGTCCGTAGTTTGTACGCGATGTAGGAATAAGAAAACTTTGAACGTAGCGCAGAGGGTATGTAGGTACATATTTCTTTAGGTGAGCTATTTCCGACAGTGTCGAAATGTTGTGACTGACTTCTTTTTTGTAACATGACGCTAGCCGTATATGGTAAAGGGACGATGCCTTGGGTACTTTTGCCGCATGGATAAGTTCAAAAGTAGGATAGTCCCTCGGGCGGCTGTAAACCACTGTGAAACATTTTTTTGGGGTAGATAAAGTTTCTGAATGCTTGTTTGTGTGGCTGTACCCCCCCCCCTTGGTTACAGTATTGAAGCTGGGACATGAATAATGATTGAAAATAAGTAATGTTATGTTTGTATGTAGGCAGAATGTGCCTCCAACGAGTTAAAATACTCACGGTAAGGGCCAGTTTCAGACTCACGTAGCTTTTGCTAATAACCTGTTAAAGGTGCGAGTTTTTAGATGCGGAGCATCTTATGCTTGGGCCTGTGTCACTCACTCCCTTGTCGTCCGCCGTCCACACTCTACTGCGCATGCGCGTCTCTTCAGCCTCGTCAGCATTTCGGCTGACGTCAGCGCCGTCCACTATAAAAAGAAATAGGCGGCGCCCGCTTTCGATCCCACGACTCTCTGGCCACAACGGGAGGTACGTGGCGCTCTTCCCATTGCGCTACAAACCGAGACGGGAGCATGTGCTACGAACACGCCTTATTTCCTTCACTCATTCAAACTACGTCAAGAAGCTACTGATATAACGAAGGCACGAGAAGCTGAACGTCAACGAAAACGACGTACTGAAAACTAATGGGAACTTCAGTCGGCCCCATGGCTGCATCGCATACTACTCAGGGTTCCCCTACGGGAAGAGGGTGTAATTTTTTGTATATCTGCGCCCTATTTTAGGGCATATGTGGCTGAATAAATATTCATTGTGTCTGGAATGTTTCACCACAAATGGAAAGAGCAATGAAAAAATCCATGCTGTTGTTGCTTCAAACCCATGCTAACACATGTTATATATTCACACAGACAACAAAATTATGCGAATGTCTTACTAGGAGGTCTGAACGGTCATGTCCCCCAGAATAATACCCTAATTTATCGACCTGGCACGTTTCCGTGCCCCGTATTCTTCTACTCATTTTAAAGTGTCAAGTTTAGGGCGTGCTGAACAAGATTTTGCCCCTAGTAAACATCATAATCCTACAGAATTATGTGAAGAGATGTTATTTTGGTTCTATCTCCATGGTGTTTTTGCCTGCATTTATTTCCCTTGTTGGATCTGCAATCGGAATTGCTGGTTCGAAGCTGCCAAAGATCTAGTCTGCAGAAAGGTGCCCACTCTTCTGGTGCCATGACTTGCAACGCTTGCTGTTGGCTGTGGTCAAACTTGTGGCACAAGCTGGGAGAAATTGGTGTTACAACCCTCCTTCTTCCTCTCTCTGATATCTCTCATTGCCTCGAATAATGGTGTTGGTAAAAATGGCATAGAAAATGAGCATTGTTGCGTCACCTGAACAGCACAAGTGCCAGCACTGGTGATCAATGGCATGTCAAGAATTCCTGAGTTGCATGATACGGATGTGGACATCTACCTGCCATGATTTTAAGACAGGTAGAATAAAATGGGCACTGCGTATGTTTTTAAAGGAGGGTTTCGACTTATGCTTAGAGTGGTGGATGGTACCGTTGCATCCTTAGCTGCCTTTCTGGGCTCAGTTGTTCATGTCGGGCAGCTTTGACTGCGTCATGGGTTGATGATTTTGGCAGGTCCTGATATGGAACTGCGGTATTCTTTCGTACCTTCCTCTTCGATTCGTAGCCTGAAAACCCAGTTCAGAATATCGTTAGCATGCCACGACAACACGTAAATTTAAATTCAAACCATTGCACATATCAGCAGTACTGAAGAAATTGTCTGTTTCGAACAAATTGGTGTAAACGCTTTGTACGAAATAATTGGCTTCTCATAACAGCGATGAGAGCATGCAAATAATGGGGGCTGGTAAATTTACAAAGCGAACATCTTACGCCGTGGTGTGATGCTTAGCTGCGGGTGAAGTCAGGTACGGTGCAATCTGGCTGTGTTTTAAATTACTCTACATTCGGGGCGCAGGTTAAATTTCCGGTATATATATTTTTTGCAGTGTCGTGATTCTCAGCTTTGAGACCCAAGTTTCACTATTTTGATTTGGAGACGCCCGCAACATTTGCTAATTGATTTTGAGTACAAAGTCGTAATAGTTGGTTCACAGGAGCGCAGATCACTGTGCAACAAGCGCAACTTGCTTCCAGGAAACGATTAAACTAGAATCTCATGGGCGATTAGGGTAAACACAGAAGCGACAATGCGCGCACCGATAAGATCACGTCGTGGGCTCGCTTCTTGCAGCTGTGGAAGCTGGGGGTGTTCTGCCATTCACCGACTTGAGAGTCAACTACGTCGAGCTGCGCGCGGGGCGGCCGCTCAGATGCGCATTTGAGGCAAGGCTTCAAGAACGGAGCGAAACGAGATGCTCCAAGCTAATGGAAGTCAAGCCTTCACTTCAAACACGTATCCTGACAATATTAGCACCTGACAGATATCTTTATCATCTAACAGATATGTGAAGAGGGCAGGTACATGTACGAGCCCAGCCCACGGGGGAAGCGCGCCGACAAAAGGTACGCAGCGCGAATGCAATGCGGCATCATTACAATGAAAAAGCGAGTAGCTGCTGACCTGGAATGAAGTCGTCGTTTTGATTGAAGTGCTTTGGCCAAACGTGCATCGTAGGCGCCACTTTTTTTCCAATCCGTAGTTTCCGTGTCCACAGCGCCTTGCGAGGTATGTCGTCTTCTTTTCGCGGGAAGCAGTAAAAGTATGCACTGCTGTACTTCAATCGCGCCGTCGCACTGAAGGGGACGTAATAAAACTCCTTACACGTGCGCTGTTTCCTTACAACTACGCAGTTACGACGCTAAACAAGTGTGCTACGCCATGGGGAAGTCCGGAACCAGACCTGATTAGGGCGATTCTCCCTACAGCCGCTAGATGGCGCGCCAAAAAAGACGGAGCCTCCAAGAGTGAAGAAAGAAAATCAGAAAAACCGCTTAGGAATTCAGTTGTCATGCCAAGCCCAAGCCAGGAGCTGTGGACTTCCCATAACCCCCAAGCAATACATGGATTCCCGGGAGCAGTTTCCTCTCTAGTATACTTACTAAGACACTCTATGGTTGCCACCGCAAATTCCCCCCCCCCCCACTAGCTGCCGGACCCTGCCATTTGAAAGCAACTTGCCCAGTTGGAACACCGTTGTGAGCACGTAATTCTTCTTTAGATTGAAAGCCATCACGAGCGACATTGTCGCATCCGCAGCCCTTCTTGACCAGCTCGTCAAGTTTTTCTGGCGGAAGAATAATAATACATCTTAGTCGGGCCGCATATAAAGGCTTTCTTTCTGCCAGCGCCGGTGCATTGCACGTCTAATTATATGCCCATTCCCTGTTGCCGATTTAGGCGTGCACGGGTTGGGCATGAAGGGAGGGGGCATGCACGCACACCGAGGCTTAATGCCGCTACCGATGACCTCCACGTTGTGGTGGTGGGATACCTAAACTTGGCAGTCTCATGGCTCAATGCACCCTGTGAGCTGTCTTCCGCAATTGAACGGTTTGGTTCGGGCTTGGTGTGTTGCACAGACAATAAGATGCCTACGACTGGCAAATGGAAGGGACACCCGGGTTCGCGATCGCTACACTAAAGGTAGAGGCTTTCGCTATGCGACGGACGCATGTCGTACGCTTGGAGGAAGAGCGGAAACTGAAGATCCGTCAACCCGAACATTAGCGAGAATGGGCGCAACAAAAACGTAAAGCCGCCGCCATTGCTGCCTCAAGTTCCAGCTTATCGAGTAGCGGTGAATCCCACCTGGATGAACAGCAACTGGCCGGAGCGGAATGCCGACGTGAGCCAAAATCACTTGTTCATCTTAAACGGCTTTCAGGGTGACGTGTTCGACAGTGTCTTTCACTTCTAAGCCCCCCTCAGGACTGGTTGCCGGTTTATGAGTGCACGGGCTGGGACTGGAGAGACGGGGGGCACACGCAGCTAATGGTTTCATGCCCTCACTGAGGACATGTTCGTTGTGTTGGCGTGAGGTTTAAACGTGGCTGCCAAATAGCCCAATGCGACTGTTCCGGTGTTCTCAGTGGTAGAGTACATTGGGTTGGCCTCTCACAGAAACAGTAAGATGCCTACAATGCGGGAAGTAACGAGACAGCTCTACTATTATACGCTGCGATAAAAATCGGGTGTTTCCAAATTTCATTGACTGATTCATTGATTGATTGATTGTGGGGTTTAACGCGCCACCGCAACGCAGGCGATGGGGCGCGCCGTAGTGGAGGGCTACGAATTAATTTTTCCACCTGCGGATCTTAACGTGCCCCGAAATCTGGTACACACGGGTGTTCTTGCCAATTGGCATGAATATTTGAAATAATTCAACCTAATTCTTTTCTGCTATACCGTTTTTGCGTCAGTTTCTTCTCTTTCACCTCGTAGTGAACTGCGTCATCAAGAAGACTGGCACACATCACAACCTCCCCATACACGAGGCCCGCGGGTTCGATTCCTGGCCGTGGTGGCCGCTTTTCCGATGAAGGCGAAAAGCGAAAACGCCCGTGTGTAAGAGATTTAGGCACAAGTTAAAGATCCCAAGGTGGTCAAAATTAGTCCGAAGCCTTCCACAAAGGTACGTCTCATCATCTGCATTGCGTCGGCGCGTTAAACCCTGCAGACAATCAATACAACCTCCCTATAACCGGGGTTCTGGGCCGCTCGTGTAAACCTGTCCTTAATACGTTCCTTCACGTTCACGTTCCCGCGGCATGCACTATTCTACATTTACTTTTTTAAGTCAGAGTTTGGTGAACTTTAAAAACCGGGCCCATTAACTCGTCGAAGCTCCCAATTGCGGGCCAATCACGCAAGTAGGCATGTGCTACGAAGACAGGAATAGCAACAACCAAACTTTTCAGATTTTTTTCCGTTATTTCGTTTTGCTCTTCACAGCTTTTGTTCGACGAAGGTACTAGAGTCATTGGTTTTTATTGAGTCCAATGTCCTCACTCCCCTCCGTTCCTTCTCCCTCTTTCTACTCTAGCTCACCCTCCTTCAGGCGTCAGGCTGATGCTTTCTGTCTCAACTTTTCCCTTCACAAGCTTTGCATGCTCTTATTCATGCCAGGCGACGAAGGCGCTGGACAAAACGCGTTGTAATGCCTAGAAAACTGATGATGCGTAGAAAACTGATACACGCCATTGATTATATTGCCTTGAACCATGCATTCTGTTGGTTTATTTATGTTTTGTTTTTGCCGCGAGGCTGCGCCGGGCTTTGCTACCTCTGTTATGTGTGGGCCATGTCAAGCGCGTGTTCCCTTCGTTATGCCACACGTGTTATCTATCTCCTTTGATAGGGAAAGTGTCTTGGACTAACGCCACCAGCCTAGAATAATCTTTGATCTACAGCGTTCTGGATGTAATTCGACGGTTTGAGAAACACTCGCGCCTAAAGATAAACGCCAGGAGGGCGGATGCCGCGGTAATCTATTCGCCGACATTCGCCTGCGCACGTCACTTTTGATGACTCCTTAATGATTTTAGGGTTTAACGCGCCGACGCAAGGCAGGCGATGAGGCGCGCCGTTGCGGAGGGCTCCGGATTAATTTTGACCACCTGGGGATCTTTAACGTGAGCCGAAATCTTGTACACACGGGCGTTTTCGCAGTTCGCTTCCACCAGAAAAGCGGCCGCCGTGGCCGGGAATCGAACCCGCGACCTCGGGCTCAGCAGCACAACGCCATAGCCACTGAGCCATCGCGGCGGGTTTTGTCGGCTACTTCTTTGCCGCCTCTGCATTGTTTCAGTTGTTAGGGAGCAAAAGGTCACTCCAATAAGTTTCGTTTACCTTCGAGTCAACTGCATCGTCTTTGGCTACGTGATATCTGGCTGAGGTGCTGGATACGCACCCTATATGCTCCCTACGCCTTCTGGAAGCCGTCAAGCCAGCACAATCTCAGCAAGCCGCCGACTTCAAGGTTTACCAGCCGAGTTTGGTCTCCTACCAGAACCAACCAAGAGAAAGACCGCTGCAACCGACAACATGGTGCAACAAGCCACTCCCCCCATCGTCCTGCAACATCCCCTGGAACCACCATCGTTCCGGTGATCCCCGGTGAAGAGCCTGAAGACTGGTTTGAGAAATTGTAGCGCGTCCGGGTCTTTAAGAGGTGGGACGACGGAGAAGCTTTTCGGCATGTGTTCTTCTATTTGGAGGATGCAGCTCGAACTTAGTTCGAGGACCACCAAATCGCCCTGACTGAGTGGACTCTCTTTAAAAGCGGGTTTCTTGAAACGTTCGCCACCATCGTTCAAAAAGAAGGAGCCGAAATCTTGCTAGAAAGAAACGTGCACGGAACATCCCCAGGAAGGGATAGTGATCTTTGTTGAGGAGATGAAGAGATTGTTTCGACGTGCGGATCTGTAAATGACACAAAAATAGAAACTACGATTTCTCATGCGAGCGGTAAAGCAAGAGCTGTTTGCGTGCCCTGTCCGCAACCCTCCCAAGACTGGTGGCCGAATTCGCGTCTGAGGAGGCCGTGATGGAGAAGACGCTTGTAGTTCGCACGAGGCAGTACGAGCATACACCGAATGCGATGGTTTAGGAGACGATCGGTGCTAAGGCCATTAGCTCCGACACACTACCCGAGAGCATCCATGAAGTGATGAGGGAGGAGCTGCTGAAACATTTTCCGACGACGCCACAACCCCAAGTTGGTTTCCTGACTGACGTGATCAGAGGAGAAGTTCAACACGCTTTGGGAATTTCTCCAACCATCCGAAGCACCCCGAGAGCCACAAAAAATAACGTACTCCGCAGCCATTCGTCGACCTCGCAGGGCTCCAACACGTTTGTCAACGGGCCCCGCCATACCGTCGCCCACTGTCGCCTTTCCGATTACAGTCGGAAACCACAGAGCGAGGAAGACGGACGTATGGGAACACCGGATAATCGTCCTCTGTGCTGCCACTACGTCGACCACATCTGTCGTCGCTGCCCATATAAGAGACACGGACCGCGTTGTCTCTCTGTAGACGCACCTCGCCCTAACCCTGGCCAAAGACCACATGAGATCGACGAGTATCGATCTTAAACTAGCCGTGGCCCATCCCGTTTCAACCGTTCGCCATCGCTCTACCCACACCAATCGCCGAGCCATCGCAGAAATATATGACTGCACGGTGAAGGTCACCTAGCCCACGGGGGGGGGGGGGGACTAAAGCAGCAACGTTTAGCGGTGAGGTTGCACAACGGCGCAAAACGAAAACCCTCCATCGACGCAACGATTCACCAGAGGCCGTGATTCACGACATGCCCTCAGCCAGACGACCAGATACAAACCTGACGTGACTACCGAACACGACGTCAGCCACACGACGCGACGCGTACCCGAAATGACAGAGCCTGCCGCTGAGAAGGCGACACTGCCGGTGCATAGCGGCCGACCACCAAAACACACAAGCCGAGATGCGACGCCCCAACGAACCCGAAACTCAAGGAAAGCTTCGTCCGAGCCCCAGTTGTCCATTGACGGCTTTGATGTAGTCGCCCTCATCGACACGGGAGCCATCCACTCAATAATCAGCGGGCCATTCACGTCTAAGCTGAAGAAAGTTAGAAGATGGGACGGTCCGCACGTACGCACAGCAGGAGGATATCTGGTAACGCCAAGTGTAACATGCACATTGCGCGTCACCAGAGGCGGCACCACGTACCCTGCTGCGTTCGTCATTTTGCCTAACTGCTCCCGTGAAGTAATTCTTGAAATCGACTTTTGACGGAAAAGTGTGCAATAATTGATCTGCATACAAGGTCGATAACTTTTTCTTTCAATCACTCCATGACGCCGGAAGCGAACCCCGAACACCATGCGGCTGTAAGTATCGCTAAAGATCACGTCATCGTGCCACCTCACGCAAGCTCGTTGATCACCGTTTATTGTAAGGATGATGCTCCTGAGGTCGACACTATGATAAACGGTGACAAAATTTTGCTTCAAGTCAGCGGTGTCTCCGTCGCAAGAGGCATTGCGTGCTTTAAGCAATACATATCCCACATTTTGGAAACAAATTCCACCGAGGAGTACCAGCATAAAAACATGGGCGCTGAAATAGCGTTCCTCGAAGAAGCGCAAGAAACAAGCCAAGTGATCGTGGTCGCCAACTTTGAACGCGCACGGGAAGATTCTTTGAAGCTGCCGCATCCTTTTGACGTGAACCCGGCGCTTGCGCAAGGAAATCGGAAGAAACGATTGGATTTGCTGCGTGGCTACAGCGAGTGATTTTTGTCAAGCTCAACATCACGCCAGACACTCCTAGCGAAGCACCGAATTATAACCGAAGGTGGAGCCCGACCTACCCGACAGTCAGCGTGCCGCGTGTCTTCAGACGAGCGGGGAGTGGATGAGAGAAGTGGATGAGAGAGATCGAGAGAAGACTGCATTCATAATCCCAGACGGCCTATACGAGTTCAAGGTTAGCTGTTTAGGCTATGCACGCCGCCAGCAACATTTAAAAGAGTCATGGACACTGTGCCGGCTGGGTTGAAGTGGCACACCAGCGTCGCATACCTCGACGATGTCGTGGTATTGCCCTGGACCTCGACGAACACCTTGCAAGGTTGGAGTCTGTACTCGATGCCATCCGTACGTCGGGGTTAACGCTGAAGCCTGAAAAATGCCGCTTCACGTACGAGGAACTCACGTTTTTAGGCCACGTCGTCAACACCACGGGATTCCTGCCTGACCCTGCGAAAACTTCCACCACAGCGAACTTCCCAAGACCGAAAGACAAGAATGGCGTGCGCAGATTTTGTGAACTGTGCGCACACAACTGGTGCTTTTTCGCAAACTTCGCACGCATTACAGAGCCACTCACACGCTTGACGAAAGATAGCGCCCCATTCAGCTCGAAAAATACCCAAGAGGAAGCATTTTGCGAGCTGCAACAACGCCTGCAAAGCCCGCCTACGCTCGCTCATTTCGACGAAACCCCCGAAACAGAATCTCACACGGACGCCAGTGTTATAGGTGTGGTTTCCGCCCTCGTCCAAAAGCAAAGTGGTTGCGAAAAGGTAATCGCCTATGCCAGCCGTGGTCTGTCGATGGAGGAGAAAAAGTACTTTTCTGCCGAGAGAGAGTGCCTGGCTGTTATATGGGCCCTTTCAAAATTTCGCCCAAACCTGAAACCATTCAAGAGTGCTTCAGACCACCATGGGCTGTGTTGGCTCACCAATTTGAAGATCCTTCTGTCCATCTTGTGCTATGGAGCTTGCGCCAACAAGAATTCCACATTACAATAGTCTATCAATCCGGCAGGAAACACTCGACGCTTACTGTCTGTCCCGCGCCCCGTCGACCCACCACCTCAAGACTCCGATTAAGACAGCGCGTGTTTCGGAGTCGCGACGGGGAGCGACCTAGCCGCATAGCCGCGTGCCGACCCCGAGTTACGCATCACGGTCGACTACCTCGAATCACGCAATGTCGTCATGTCTAGGGCTGTCAAACACAACTTCCCAGCATTTAGCCTCAAAACCTCCGTCCTCGTGAAGAAAAATGTCAACCCCGGAACGAGAATAATTTTCTTCTGATCCCTGCAGACCTTCGTAACGAAATTTCTGGAAGCGTGCCACGACCATCCCAGAAAAGCACGCACTATTGGAAAAATCAAAGCGAAGTACTACAGGCCCCGCCTTACAACCAGTGTGGCCCACTACGTCCGGAGCTGCCGTGACTGTCAGCGACGATGAACGCCGCCGTCGAGACCCGCCGGACTTGTGCAGCCGATCGTCACCCCGTCCAGGCCCTTCCAACAGATTGGAATGGACCTTTTGGGCACGTCTCCTGCGTTCCGAATTCAGAACAAGTGGATTGTTGTTGTGACAGACTACATGACGCGCCACGCAGAGACCGCCGCTCTCCTTAGAGGGACTGCAGAAGACGTGGCGAATTTCTTTATAAACCAAGTTGTGCGGTGACATGGAGCCACTAAAGTCCTAATCACGGGACGCGGAACGGCCTTTACTGCGGAGCTTATGCAAGGAGTCTTCCGCTACAGATACACGAATCACCAATGAACGACGGCGTACCACCTCCAAACGAACGGACTAACGGAACGTCTGAACAAGACGATTGCGGATAATGCTGTCTATGTACGTCGACGTCGAACATGAGACCTTGGACGAAGTGCTCCCGTGTGTCACGTTTGCGTATAACACGGCTATCAAAGAAACTACGCGGATGACAACGTTCGAGCTTGTATACGGAAGACGGCCAACTACGATGCTTGACGCCATTCTTCCGCACGTAGAAGACGACGACCTGAATGCCGACATCCAAGTATACCTGCAGCGAGCGGACGAGGCCCACCAGCTCGCTCGAGTTCTTACAAAGGACCAGCAGGTAGTGGTGGCCAGACGGTACAGTCTCTGACACCGAGACGCCGAGTACCACCCAGGGTATCGTGTGTTGGTTTGGACTCGCATCCGACGACGCTGACTCAGTGAGAAACTTCTACGGCGGTATTTCGAACCCTACCAGATTCTACGGCGTGTTGGGCAACTTACCTACGAAGCCATCCCCGGCGGCGGTTCCGGAACTCACGACGACGCAATCAACCCTAAGTCGTTCACGTGGTTGGCCTAAAACCTTACTATGAAAGATAACAGAGATTTGTTGTTCTTTATTCGGACTGTCGTTTTATCTTACCATCGGCTCGATGCATTTTAGAGGGGGTGTATTGATGCGAACCATGCGCTGGGTTTGTTCATTTTACTGCCCGGCTGCGCCGGGCTTTTTTAACTGTCTTATGTGTGGACCAAGTCAAGCGCGTGTTCTATTCTTTATGCCGCCCGTGTTATCTCATTTGATAGGGAGAATGCCGTGAAATAACGTCACCAGCCTAGAATAATCTTCTTTGATCGACATCGTTCTGCATCTATTTCGAAAGTTCGAGAAATACTCGCGCCGAAAGAAAAAATTCCCGCGCCTTCCCGCGAGGGGAACACGAGTAAATGCAGAGCATTGGGGCCTCAGTACTGGTTCAAGGCAGTGTTGCTTCCATCGCTTCTTCCGGGATGCTGCAGTAGCAGACACGAGTAAACGTGGGAGCGAGCGTCAACCAAGGAAGGAAGGAGCAACGCAGTGACTGAAGCCCGAGCGACCGCTAGCCGCTTTATATTTGCAGCGCGCGCAGTAGAGGGAGAGCAGTACGGAGGGGAGAGAACGCGCATTCGCAAGCAGCGCGCGCCCTTCCACGCGCCACCGCGCTGCTATCACGCACCTGTTACGCCGATACCGCGACGGAGCGAACGGGCTGACTACGACGCATGCGCGCGCCAGCTGCTGTTGAGAGAGAGGAGGGAAGCAGGAGAGGCGCACCTGCTGCGGACGCGGAGCTGTGGACGCCGTCCGACGCAGGAAGAGGCGAGGCTAAGAAATGCTGTGAAATTTAAAAACGCCAGCAGAGCGGATGCCGCGGTATTCGATTCACCGACACTCGCCTTGGCAAGTCAATTTTGCTCACTCCTATTTCGCCGCCTCTGTATTCTTTGAGTTGTTAGGGGAGCACAAGTTCACTCCAATCAACTTGTTTTACCTTGTAGTCAACTGCGTCGTCTTTGGCTACTCCAGTAACGTTTTCACGAGAAGGGTATGAAACGCGACGCCTCAAGCGATACTGTCTGCCACGCTGACGCTAAATAAAACCCATGTTCCTGCAACCCCACGTTCGAAAGCTTTTGCGCAGACGATAACTGAAGCGTAGGCTTCGGCTGCTGACGGATGCGCGCATGGTAGAACCTGCGGAAGCCATATCCGGCTAACCACCTAAAAATGGGGATAATCATGTCTGCAGTAACCTTATTCCGCACCTACCGTCCGGCTGTAGACTGGTGGTGGTAGCTGTTGCAGTTGCTACCAACGCTTTCGGGGAAGGTTCCCGTTGTGTAAAGCCGCAGCGAAAACAAAACTTGCTTCTAGGCAGTCACGGAGCGAAAGCCCAGTCAAAGTCGTCGCAAACGGGTTCAGGCACCAGATGGCTGTGCAGCCAATGCATAGTATTTTCCAGAGACGAAACAGGCTCAAAATTCCTCCTCTGCTAAAGAAAAAAGATCTCTCGGGATAGATATAGGGCTGCTACGGCGAACGTGGACAATGAACCACGCCGCAGCAGCCGCAACCACGAGTGTCACGAGTTCAACTCGCCAGTGCAATATCAATCCCCAGTTTCCTACGAGTGTTAGTGTCAATCAAACACATTCAGCCCATTCGCGGGCGCGGCGTAGCGGCCGACGCCCCACAGAACAATAACGTCCCCTTCACCGGTTGGGTAGCGTCGCAGCCATGAAGTCACTTGCATTTGATGCTCCAGTAACAAAGTTTAGCAGCAAACAATGAACGAAGTCCCCAAGTCGCGGGGGTGTTCGGACCAAATGAAGAGTTCTCTATGGTCCGCACGGTAGGAGCGGGCAAGACGACAAGATCATGCACAGCAAAAACACAATCGACGACAAATGGCGCGACTTAAATGTCTAAAACGCATTCGTCAACATTCAAATACACTCATGACACGCTACATTGAGTAGATTTCTTATAGTTCGCCCGCCGTCCGCCCGTTAACAAAGCCGGTCAGGCTTGACATAGGGAAGAGGGCGCATTCCGTTCTCTACGGCGGCGCCTTCGCTTACTTGGTTTGGGCTTGCGCTGAGCTGCATTTTAGGCACCCTAAAACCACGTAGTAAACGCAACTGAGTGGAGGAACCGAACTCCGAGAAAAGCGAGCCACCGCGGTGGTTTTAGAGGACGGAGCTTTGCGAGGAGGCCGCGGCGGCCGTTGTGTTAAAATAAATAGCGCTGTTATCTACTTTACGCCATTGAATGCATGTTCGAACTCGATTCTAAACAGCGCTGCACGCGCATGTTCGCACAAGCCGTGCTTTTACTGCGAAGCAGTATACGTCATAACCTCTCCCCTCTCCCACTCCCCCTCCCTCCTCCCCACACTTCCGTTTCATTCCGGTGAACCCGCTTTACTCGGCCAGACGACCAGATACATTGATTTGATTGATTGTGGGGGTTTAACGCGCCGACGCAACGCAGGCGATGAGGCGCGCCGTAGTGGAGGGCTCCGGATTAATTTTGACCACCTGGGGGTCTTTAACGTGCGCCGAAATCTCGTACACACGGGCGTTTTTGCTTTTCGCCTCCATCAGAAAAGCGGCCGCCGCGGCCGGGAATCGAACCCGCGACCTCGTGCTCAGCAGCGCAACGCCTTAGCTACTGAGCCACCGCGGCGGGTTCGACGACCAGATACAAACCCGAGGTGACTACCGAACCCGACGTCAGCCACACGACGCGTCGCGTACCCGAAATGACCGAGCCTGGCGCTGAGAAGACGACACTGCCGGCGCATAGTGCCCAGCTGCCAAAACGCACAAGCCGAGATTCGACGCCCCGACTCACCCGAAGCTCAATGAAGCGGCTCCGACCTCCAGTTGCCCATTGGCGGCTCGGATGTAGTCACCCTCATCGACACGGGAGCCATCCACCCAATAATGAGCGGGCCATTCACGTCTGAGCTGAAGAAAGTTATGACAAGGGTCCGCACGTATGCACAGCAGGAGGCCATCTGTTAACTCCAAGTTGAACATGCGTATCGCGCGTCACCAGAGCGGCACCACGCACCCTGCTGTGTTCGTCATTTTGCCTAACTGCTCCCGTGAAGTTTTTCTTGGAATGGACTTTTTGACGGACAACGGTGCAATAATTGATCTGCAGACAAGATCGATAACTTTTTCTTCAGACCACTCCAAGACGCCGGAACCGAACCCCGGAACCGAACCGAACCCCGAACACTGTCCTGCTGTAAGCATCGAAAACGATCACGTCATCCTGCCACCTCGCGCAAGCTTCATGACCACCGTTTACTGTGAAGATGGTGCTCCTGAGGGCGACGCTATCGTAAAGAGTGACAAAAGTTTGCTTCTAGACAGTGGTGTCTCCGTCGCAAGAGGCATTGCGTGCTTTAAGCAATACATATCCCACATTTTGGTAACCAATTTCACCGAGGAGTACCAGCATGTAAACAAGGGCACTACAATTGCGTTCCTCGAAGAAACGCAAGAAACAAGCCAATCGATCGTGGTCGCCAATTTTAAACGCGCACGCGAAGATTATGTGAATCTGCCGCATCCTTTCTATTATTTATTTATTTATTTATTTATTTATTTATTTATTTATTTATTTATTTATTTATTTATTTATTTATTTATTTATTTGTTTATTTATTTATTTATTTATTTATTTTTTTATTTATTTATTTATTTATTTATTTATTTATTTATTTATTTATTTATTTATTTATTTATTTATTCATTCATTCATTCATTCATTCATTCATTCATTCATTCATTCATTCATTCTGAAGGCCCGTATGGGCATTACATAGGGGGAGATAGAGTGCGGTTATGATCAAAAGTTCCGTACATTTTTCCAGCAGAACATAACAATGAAGGGAGGGATGGTGTACATTTCTATTGCATCGAGAAACTGAAAGTACAATCTAGAAACAACGCCAAACAACAATACATTACATTGAACTAAAAAACGAGTTCACGCAAAATACACTTAAGAACAATAAGAAAAAAAGAAAAAAAAGCGCAATCAGTACACTGAACTGGAGCAAAAAAAAGATACGGAGCAAAAAAAGAAAGAAAGATTTATGCGACATCAAAGAACTTCAACAAAAGGTTTTGAGTGCATGTTGAAAGTACGATGAATCGGACAGTTCTACGACGTGAGCAGGCAACGAGTTCCATTCTGCGATTGCAAGAACTAAAGGAGACTTTTTATATCTTTCTGTTGTAGCGAAAATTCGTCTAACATTGAAAATCTGGTCTACCCGAGCGGTCGTATGATGCGGTGAAATGATATGAAGCTCGGAAAAGGGCGTTCTACTTTGGCACAGCGAAAAAAAAAAAGATATTCGAGCCACCTTTCCGCGCGTGGCAAGCGAGGGAAGTTGAAGTGAATCCTTCAAAAAAGATACGCTTTGGTAACGCGAGTACGAGGATGTGATGAACCGGGTTGCCTTGTTCTGAACGGATTCCAAGAGGTTAGTTAGATTTGCGCCCTGAGGATGCCATATGATTGAACCGTATTCTAGTGAGGGCCCGACAAGGCAGTTATATGCATCAAACCTGGTTTCCTTGGTGGCTAAATGTAGGCGCCTCTTGAGAAGGCCAAGTTTTTTAAGGGCTTTGTAGTTATGTGTTCGATGTGGCACTTCCACTTTAAATTCGCCGTAAAAAACACACCTAAATATTTAAACAATTGAACTGAATCTATTGGAGTACCATTTATTTTGTAGTTAGCAGGGACGTTCTCGGGGACAGATCTAAACATTATGTGTTTGGTTTTTTTCTACATTAACTTCCATTTCCAGCGCCTACGCCATTACTCTAGCTTAATGAGATCAGCTTGCAAGATAATTGTGTCCGCTGGATTAGATATCTCTCTACATACTACACAGTCGTCCGCAAACAGGCGAATTGGTGATTGTAGACTGTATGCTATGTCATGAATGTAAATCAGGAATAAAAGAGGACCTAACACTGACCCTTGAGGGACCCCGCATGAAAAGCGTGTTTGGTTAGAAATATAATTGTTTAATTTGACTGTCTGGAAACGATCGGTTAAAAATTCTTCTATCCATCGTTTAGTGTTTTGGTCAAGTTGGAGGTGCCAATTTTTTAGTAACAGACGTTTATGTGGCACGCGATCGAAGGCTTTTGAGAAGTCAATTAAAATTACATCAATAGGATGGGACACGTTTAGAGCGGAATGAAGGTCGGTTACCAATTCAAAGAACTGTGTTTGGCAAGATAGACCCTTGCGAAAGCCATGTTGGTTGTTTAAGAGCAGGTTGTCCAGGTTAAGGTGGTTCATTATATGGGTGAATAATATGTGTTCGAGTAAGTTACAACAGATTGATTTTAGCGAAATTGGCCTGTAGTTATTGGGGATGGTATTGTCACCCGATTTAAAAATTGGGGTCACATGCGCTGATTTTCAATCTTCGGTATGAATCCTGAATCAAGTGATTGCTGAAAAATCAAAGAAATAAAATATGACGAAAAGTGACTTGTTAGTTTTACAAGTTTCGCGCTAATTCCGTCTGGTCCGGGGCTAGTCTTGAATGCCAAACGATCTATTGCGGAGGCTACGCCAACCTTATTGATTACGATAGCGGAACAGGGGTATTGAACGGTAAGTGACGGCAAATCGAGAGAGCTATCTGGTGGTCGCTCAACAGTGAAAACTTGAGAGGAGTACGCGCTCAGTTTTTCAGCACATTCTGCCACGGGCAAGGCCTTGCCATCTTCACTTGTAAGGGGTGGGGCAGAGTTATTCTTCTTTGGATTAATAACATTCGAAAATTTTTTAGGGTCTGTTTTTAAAAGGTTTGGGAGCGTGCAACTGTAGAATTCATTTTTGGCCTTGCGAATTGCATCCGCGCACACACTGGATGTACTCTTGTATTTCGGCCAGTAAAGGGGGTCGCTCGTTTTAGCAGCTTTCTGGTATGCTCTTTTCTTCTTGTTTAAGCTTCTTTTTACTTCTCGAGTAAACCAAGGATCATGTACTGTTTCGCTTATTGATAGTTTAGGTACACACAATTCTTCCACATTCTTTAGTTTATCGCGGAACAAACACCACTCATGCTGCACTGAACGATTTGAAAAATTGAGTTCAAAAACTTCAGAGAAGCTCTGCAACAAACCGTTTAGTTTTTCAGCGTCGGTTCGACTGTAGTTAAAGATATGTTTCGTAACTTTAGATTTGTCGGCACGTGGTAGCCGCAACGAGCAATGTACGGCGTTGTGGTCACTGATTTCGTCCAGTATTTTTGATGTAGCAAGCTGTGGGTTATTTATGCGTACAAGATCTAGTATATGGCCGCCACGCGTCGGTTCATGTACGCGTTATTTGTGAATATTATAATGAAGTAAGCGCAAAACCTTTGTTGTTCATGGCGATTACGTTCAGCACGAACGGTTGGGGAGGGCCAGTCAATATCAGGATAAATAATGTCACCGGCAAGAATTCGTACACAACTCGGGAACTTGAGGAGAATGGTATCGCTCGAATCCTTAAGAGTTTCTTCGAAATCCTGCCGGCTATCAGATGGCCGGTAGCAGGCCCCGATGACGCAGTGAACATGTTCAAAATAGGAAGACACCCAAACGATTTCAAGAGGGGAGGAAACGGAAATAATTGATTGGTAATAACTAGATTTCACGCCGATTATAACTCCTCCCATTCGGCAGCCCACTCTATCTTTGCGAAAGGGCGCAAATGACGAGGGAAGTGTTCAGTCAGTGTTCGGAACATCTTCAGATAGCCATGTTTCGGTGCCTACAAATGTATCAGCCGAACACGTGAACAAAATAGCGTTTAGGGCCTCAATTTTGTTACAGATGCTACGAAAATTTGCAACGAACAAGGATACCGGTTTGCTTGACTTAGTTTGTGAAGTGGTCCTTTAGAGGTTCATTGTGGAGAGGGCGCTTTCGTTGAGTCCTCCTTGACAACGCAGTCGTTTGCAGCATCATAACAAAAAGTGGAGTTGTGCATGTGCAGTTTGTTAAACGCACAGTGTATTTCTCGGTGCTTTTTTGTTCGATTTCGCGTAATCGAGCACCTTTATCCGGGTTAGCTGTAATTAGGGTGAAAAATCTTCTTCTAGCCCGACTTTGGGCGCTGCAAGATTTTTCAGTTTTGAAGCTTTACTCAGGGCTTCCAGTCTTAATTTAAAGTTAAGAAATTTAACAATAATGCGACGGTGCAAGCGAGGTCGGGGCTTTCCTAGTCTATGGGCTCTCTCAATGTCTCCAGCTTCGATTTCAAGGTGGGTGGAAACAAAATCTTTGGCAACACGTTCCGACTCCGCATATCCTTCATTTTCTTCAGCAAGGCCTTTAATGATACGCTTGTTACGCCTCATACGGTTGTTCATGTCATCAACGACACCCGCAAGAGCTTCATTTGTTTTACAAACGTTCGCCTTCACTTCTTGTACGGAATCAGCCACTACGTCAAACGTTTTTTTGGAATTCCGACTCATAGTTCACAGTTGTTTCGATATCAGTCAAACGGGCCTCAATGCTGTTTATTTGCTGTTTGATTGCGTTCTAATTACTCATCGTTTCTTCATGGCAGTTCTTCAACAAAGTTAGAACATCCTCGATCTTAGGCCCTGGGTTGGATTCAATGTCCCCTGCACAAAGCAGGAGCAATGCCGAGCTCGCGGACAGCAGTAGTGTCGAGGGCCTCGGACCGAGAACGCTGATTAAATTCATTCCGGCGGCAAAACGGCTCTGAGAGAGGCACTGTAGTGAACGACAGGCAAAAAACCTGCCGATGCGCACCCGATAGGTGCACACGTCGACACCCATGGGAACAAAAGGGGCGATAACAAAGGGGGCGTTATAACAGCAGGATAACAAAGGGGGGATAACGTGAACCCGGCGACGTGAGCCCGGCGCTGCCGCAAGAAAATCGCGACAAATGATTAGATTTTCTGCGCGCTACAGCGAGTCTTTTCGTAAAACTCAAAACTACGTCAGACACTCCTAGCGAAGCACCGAATTATAACCGAAAATGGAGCCCGACCTACCCGACAGTCACCGTACCGCGTGTCTTCACACGAGCGGGGAGCCACAAGGGCACAATTTTAACACATGCTCAGCGACGACATTATACAGCCATCTTAAAGCCCCTGGGCTGCTCCGGTCGTACTCGTGAAGAAAAAAGATGGCACACTAAGGTTCTGCGTTCACTACCGGCGACTGAACAAACTCAACAAAAAGAACGTTTACCCCTTGACACGAACGACTCCCTCGACCGCCTCTGCCACGCGAAGTACTTCTCCTCGATGTATCTGAAGACAGCCTACTTGAAATTTGACGTGGATGAGTGAGATCGAGAGGAGACTGCATTCATAACCCCCGACGGCCTATACGAGTTCAAGGTGATGCTGTTTGGGCTATACACGTCGCCAGCAACGTTTAAAAGAGTCATGGACACTGTGCTGGCTGGGTTGTAGTGGCACACCAGCGTGGCATACCTCGAGGACGTTGTGGTATTCGTCCGGACTTTCGACGAACACCTTGCAAGGTTGGACTCTGTACTCGAGGCCATCCGTACTTCGGGGTTAACGCTGAAGCCTGAAAAATGCCGCTTCACGTACGAAGAACTCAAGTTGTTGGGCCACGTCGTCAACAACACGGGATTGATGCGTGACCCGGCGAAAACGTCAGCCACAGCGAAATTCCCAAGACCGAAAGACAAAAAGGCCGTGCTAAGATTTCTTGAACTGTGCGCATACTACGGGCGCGTCGTCACAAACCTCGCACGCAATACCGAGCCACTCAGACGTTTGACAAAAGATAGCACCCCTTTCAGAACGGAAAATACCAGAGTGAAAGCATTTTGCGAGGTGCAACAAAGCCTGCAAAGCCCGCCAATGCTCGCTCATTTTAACGAACACGCCGAAACACAAATGCACACGGACGCCAGTGATATAGGTTTGCGTGCCGTCCTCGTACGAAAGCAAAGTGGTTGCAAAAAGGTAATCGCCTATGCTAGCCGTGGTCTGTCGAAGAAGGAGAAAAAGTACTCTTCTCCCGAGAAAGAGTGCCTGCCTAGTATATGGGCTATTTGAAAATTTCCGCCATACGTGTATGAAAGACCGTTCAAGATTGTGACAAACCACAATGCGATGTGTTGGCTCGCCAATTTGAAGGAACCCCCTGTCCGTCTTGTGCGATGGAGCTTGCTCCTATAAGAATTCCACATTACAATAGTCTATAAATTAGGCAGGAAACACAGGACGTCTACTGTCAGTCCCGCGCCCCCGTCGACCCACCACCTCAAGACTCCGATTAAGACAGCGCGTGTTTCGGAGTCGCGACGGGGAGCGACCTAGCCGCATAGCCGCGTGCCGACCCCGAGTTACGCATCACGGTCGACTACCTCGAATCACGCAATGTCGTCATGTCTAGGGCTGTCAAACACAACTTCCCAGCATTTAGCCTCAAAACCTCCGTCCTCGTGAAGAAAAATGTCAACCCCGGAACGAGAATAATTTTCTTCTGATCCCTGCAGACCTTCGTGACGAAATTTCTGGAAGCGTGCCACGACCATCCCAGAAAAGCACGAACTATTGGAAAAATCAAGGCGAAGTACTACAGGCCCCGCCTTACAACCGGTGTGGCCCACTACGTCCGGAGCTGCCGTGACTGCGAGCGACGAAAAACGCCGCCGTCGAGACACGCCGGACTTGTGCAGCCGATCGCCACCCCGTCCAGGCCCTTTCAACAGATCGGACTGGACCTTTTGGGCCCGTTCCCTGCGTCCCGATCGTAGAACAAGTGGATTGTTGTTGCGACAGACTACATGACGCGCTAAGCAGAGACCGCTGCTCTCATTAGGGGAACTGCAGAAGACGTCGCGACGTTCTTCATAAGCCACGTTGTGCGGCGACATGGAGCCCCTGAAGTCCTAATCACGGGCCGCGGAACGGCCTTTACTGCGAAGCTTATGCAAGGAGTCTTCCGATACAGGCACACGAATCACCGAAGAACGACGGCGTACCACCCCCAAACGAACGGGCTAACGGAACGTCTGAACAAGACGATTGCGGATAATGCTGGATATGTACGTCGACGTCGAACATAAGACCTTGGACGAAGTGTTCCCGTGTGTCACGTTTGCGTATAACACGGCTATCAAAGAAAGTTCACAGATGACAACGTTCGAGCTTGTATACGGAAGACGGCCGACTACGATGCTTGACGCCATGCTTTCGCACGTAGAAGACGACGACCTCAATGCCGACGTCCAAGTATAGCTGCAGCGAGCGGACGAGGCCCACCAGCTCGCTCGAGTTCTTACAAAGGACCAGCAGGTAGTGGTGTCCAGACGGTACAGTCTCTGACACCGAGACGCCGAGTACCACCTAGGGTATCGTGTGTTGGTTTGGACTCACATCCGACGACGCTGACTCAGTGAGAAGCTTCTGAGATGGTATTTCGGACCCTGCCGAATTCTACGACGTGTTGGGCAACTTACCTACGAAGCCATCCCTGACGGCGGTTCCGGAACATCACGACGACGTAATCAACCCTAAGTCGTCAACGTGGTTTGCCGAAAACCTTACTACGAAAGATGACAGAGATTTGTTGTTTTTTATTCGGACTGTCGTTTTATGTTAGCATCGGGTCGATGCATTTTAGAGGGGGTGTAATGACGCCAACGATGTGCTGGGTTTGTTCATTTATGTTTTGTTTTTACCGCCCGGCTGCGCCGCGCGGTGTTAACGGTGTTATGTGTGGGCTAAGTCAAGCGCGTGTTGTATTCTTTATGCCGCACGTGTTATCTCCTTAGAAAACGAGAGTGTCTTGAACTAAGGACACCAGCCTAGAATAATCTTCGGTTATCTACATCGTTGTATATGTATTTCGACGGTTCGCGAAACACTGTCGCCGACAGGTAAACGCCCGCATAGCGGATGCCGCAGCCGCTATCACGCACCGTTTGCGCACACCTGTTCCTTTTGTACGCTCCCTGCGTATGAAGCCGACACGAGCCACCTTCCATGGACCGGCCCTACCCTTCATACCTGTCGCCTGCAACACCTCCGGGGCACAGGGCTCCATCGGAGACGTACCGCCGGATCTGAAGCGATGGATATGGGGCTCTCAGTACCGATCTCTGCTGACGTTTCTGCGTGAAACAAAGGTGATGTTGTACATATAACTGTTATGCCGTAAGCAAACTCTCGAAAAAAAATGCCGTGGTATTTGACTCGCCGACACTCGCGTGGGCAAGTCAATTTTGTTGACTCCTGCTTCGCCGCCTCTGTATTCCTTAAGTTGTTACGGGAGCACAAGTTCGCTCCAATAAACTTGTTTTACCTTCGGATCAACTGCGTCGTCTGTGGCTACGTGACAATGTACTGCAGTAACGGTTTCACAAAAATGGTGTGAAACGCGACACCTCAAGCGATACTGTCTGCCACGCCCAACGCTAAATAAAACGCATGGTCATGCGGCGCCGCGCTCGAAAATTTTTTTGTGCAGACGGTAATTTTTTTGTGCAGACGGATGCGCGCATGGTAGAACCTGCGGAAGCCATGTCCGGCTAACCACCTAAAAATGGCGATAATCATGTCTGCAGTAACCTCATTCCGCCCCTACCGTCCGGCTGTAGACTGGTGGTGGTCGCTGGTGCAGTCGCTACCAACGCTTTCGGGGAAGGTGCCCGTCGCGTGAAACCGCAGCGCAAACAACACTTGCTTCTGGGCAGTCACGCAGCGAAACCCCAGTCAAAATCGTCGCAAACGGGTTTAGGCACCAGACGACTGCGCAGCCAATGCATAGTATTTTCTAGAGACGAAAACACGCTCGAAATTCCTCTTCCGCTAAAGAAAAAAGATCTGTCGGGATAGATATAGGGCTGCTACGGCGACCTTGGGCAATGAACCACGCCGCAGCAGCCGCCACCACGAGTGTCATGAGTTCGACTCGGCCGTGCAATATCAATCCCCAGTTTCCTCCGTGTGTTGGTGTCTATCAAACACATTCAGCCCATTCGCGGGCGCGGCGTAGCGGCCGATGCCCCACCCAACAATAACGTTCACTTCGCCGGTTGGGTAGCGTCGCAGCGACGAAGTCACTTGCAATTGATGCTCCAGTAACAAAGATTAGCAGCAAACAATGAACCAAATCCCCATGTCACCGTCAGTTTAATGCTGCCACAGACGCGGGGGTATTTCGTCCAAATGAAAAGTGCCCTCTAGTCCGTAGGGTAGGAGCGGCCAAGACCACAAGATCATACCCAACAAAAACACAATCGAAGACAGATGACACGACCTAAATGTCTAAAACGCAGTCGTCAACGTTCAAGCACAGTCATGACACGCTACATTGGGCCAATTTCTGATAGTGCGCCCGCCGTCCGCACGTAAACAAAGCCGGTCACGCTTGACAGACTTAGGAAAAGGGCGCGTTCCTTTCCCTACAGGGGCGCCTTCGCTTACTTGGTTCGGGCTTGAACTGAGCTGCATTTGAGCCACCCTCAATCCACGTAGCAAACACAATTGAGTAGAGGAACCGAACACCGAGAAACTCGAGCCACTGCGTGCCGCTTTTAGAGGACGGAGCTTTGCAAGGAGGCTGTGGTGGCCGGAGTTTTAAATGAAATAGCGCAGTTATCTACTTTACGCAACGGAGTGCATATTGCAACTCGACTATAGACAGCGCTGCACGCGGATGTTCGCAGAAGCCGTGCTTTTACTGCGAAGCAGTATATGTCTCACACCCCCCCCCCCCCCCCCCCTCCAGTTTCACTCAGGTGAACCCGCTTTACTCGCGCCGCTATAGCGCTACTCCTTGCCACCGGCGACCCTTCTGTCACAACTGTTATTGCCCTCGCCACCACCGATGTCTCTTCCAAGAGTTACGCAATCGGCATACAACGGTGGTAGCGCAGTTATCAGAGTATTTTGTAGAATCAAAACAAGCGCGAAGGTGCGCAAAAACGACAGAAAACCGCCGGCGCCGTTGCCGCCTCAAAGTCCCGTTCACCGATTAGGTGTTAATTCCTCGGGGTTGAACGGGAACTGGCCCGGTGCAATGACTGCGTGGGCTCATATTTCTTCTGCAGCTTGAAAGGCTTTCGGACCGACATTTCGCGGGTGTACTTCACGCCTAAGTATGCGCCCATCACCGGTTGCCGGTTTATGCGGGCATGAGTTTGGGTACGAAGGAGGAGGGCGTGCAGCCCCAGCGGAGCTTTATGCTGCTTACGATGACATGCCCGTTGTGCTGTTGGGAGATTTAAGCGTGGACATCCCATGGCTCAGTGTGCACTGTCAGCTGTCCTTAGTAATCAAGGTGTTTGGGCCTAGGTTGGTGTGTTATACATTCAATAAGATGCCTACGACGGAGGAGGGAAAGGGACAGTCTCATGTTTGTCCGCGGGAATAAAGCTAGAAGCCTTACAGGCTTTAACCCGCTATGAAACGGACACATGTCGTTCGGTTGGAGGAACTAGAGCGGGAAATGAAGGACTGTCGGCCGGAACAGAAGCACTCTTCGGCGCGAAACCAACAGAAAGCCGCTGTCGTGCCGTTACCGCCTAAAGTTCCAGCTCGACGAGTAGCTGCGAATCCCTCTCGAATGGACACCAACTTGCCCGCCTGGAATGCCGACGTGGGGCAATATTACTTGTTCAGATTTAAGGCATTTCAGATAAACATTTCAGGCGATTTCTTTCACTTCTAAGTCACGCACTAAACCTGTTGCCGGTTTTCGTGTGCATGGGTTGGGCGGGGGAGGGGTGCGTGCAAGTGCAGCTCTATAGGTTTTATGCCCTTACTTATGACATGTCCGTTCTATTGGCGGGTATTTTAAATGTGGACGTCAAACGGCCCAATGCTACCCGTCCGGTGTTTTGTGATGGGTCTAGCGGATTGATGGTCAGTGTGTTACAGAAACCATAATGCTATGTTCGGACTACGGACGCGGAAGCCATATCGTGATCTATGGACGTGAGAAAACGGCGTGTCACACAGTTCGGTTGGCTGAGACGTGAAATTACGTCATTCTTCAGCGTTATTGCATCACTTGCGGCAACAGTCTGAACCCGGCAAAAGATGCCTACAACAGGCGAAAAGCGAGAACACCCGTGTGTTCGAGATTTCGACGAATCTTAAGGACCCGAGCCCTCCACTGCGGTGCGCGTCGTCGCCTTTGAAACCACAAAATCAATCTAATCAAGCTGCCTACGATGCGGGAGGGAAACAGACAGCTTAATATTATTCCGCGAGGATAAATGTGGGGTTCTTCCAAATTTTGTCGAGCTAATTGGCTGGGAAATATGCTCAATCGCAAATTACAAGCAAACATGTTTTCTTTCTAGCAACTCCTGCATGTCAGCCTTATTTACAGAGTGGAAGGGCACTGATTTTTTAAATGCAGAGCATTTCTTAGCCTCGCCTCTTCCTGCGTCGGACGGCGTCCACAGCTCCGCGTCCGCAGCAGGTGCGCGCATGCGTCGTAGTCAGCCCGTTCGCTCGTCACCCCCGGAACGCTCCGTCGCGGTCTCGGCCACGGCCAGGCTGGAGGAGCGGCGGGCGCGCACTTTCATATGAAAGTGCGTGCTCGCGGCTCCTCCAGTCCGGCCGTGTCTCGGCGTAACAGGTGCGTGATAGCAGCGCGGTGGGGCGTAGAAGAGCGCGCGCTGCTTGCCATTGCGCGCTCTCCCCCCCGTACCGCTCTCCGTCTACTGCGCGCGCTGCCAATATAAAGCCGCTAGCGGTCGCTCGTGCTTCAGTCACTGCGTTGCTTCTTCCTTCCTTGGTTGACGCTCGTGCCCACGTTTACTCGTGTCTGCTACTCCAGCATCACGGAAGAATGGAATCAACACTGCCTTCAACCAGTACTGAGGCCCCAATGCTCTGCATTTACTCGTGTTCCCCTCGCGGGAAGGCGCGGGAATTTTTCAACTTGAGCGGCCTCAACTGTGCGCGCTGATAATGGGGAGCGTGCTCCGCGTGATTGCGCCGGTTTCTCTCCAGGTTTATCGGATGGGCTACTATCACTACTTCGTTAACTCGAGCAACTGGAAACTCGGCGGCGAGCTATCTCGGCAGCGGGCCCTTCTAGAATTGCGGTCCAGGTAATATGTATCCTAAGGACTGAATTCACTCGGCCGGCGGGGTACAAGGCCGTTATGACCACCTACATTGCTTGAATCAGTAATATTATTGGATAACGCAGATACTGAGTGCCAAAAGGATTTCAAGCTCTGATTTGAAAACAAAAATAAATCAGGTGAAACACGTGTGCTCCGGGAAGGGGTCTTATCCGATAGTATGGAAACAACTGCTCCGTTGTGCGCTCGCACGGGACATACGCAGTGCTGTCTTTTGCAAAAGGTGAAATGCGTATATATTTTTATCTGTAGATAGGCACCAAACACGTGTGTAGTAATTGACATACGAAGCAAACCGGGCATGACAAATTGGGAGCTTGGCCTTTTTTGAGAAAAAATGACATTTTATAGCGTTCCTGTGGCAGATGCTGACGATTTTACTAAAGGCTGCATATGACACGTCCACGTCATGTAATAGAAAAAGTTACACTAAGAATCTTATGCCTGCTAACAATTCTGATAGGAGAAGACGCAAGTTTCAGCTGCTGAACATTATCTGTCTGTTCCGGGCTCTGACCATTACGGATTTTGTTTTTTGTGTAGTTATTTTATAACCATTTGAGTTTTACCATCTGCATAGTTCCGATATGATCGTTTCCGTACTAATGGCAACTCAGTTTGGATCTGGTGCTAAAATAAAGACGCGGTGTCATCCTAATGAAGTATGAACTTCCCATTTGTCAAAGTTTCACAATTTTGTTGACGTAAACGTCAAAAAGACACGGTCATCAAATACTCCCCTGTGGTACAGCAGAAAATGATTTGCTCATGGCCGAAACGCAATTGTCAATGGTAACACATTGCGTCCACCTACAAAAGTATGAAACATTCGCAACACGGTGACATTTGATTGGTGACAAGGTGAACATAACAGAACATTTGCAACACCGCGAAAACCATAGGAACCTCCCTTTTGGAGCAATGTTCTAATCTATGTAGTGAAAAATTTTATTGTAGTCTATGAACTTTACGACCGCAATTTCGTTGCGTTCAATACTTTGATGATCAGTTCTTTCTCTATTAAACGTGTGGCCTTAGTGGACTTTCGCAGGCGGATTACGTATTGGATTTCTGTGAATATAAGGTGTCTAGCAAAAAAAAACTTTTATACGGAATACAACGACATTCTCGTGACATAAACACATACATACATGGTCATTCCGAAAACGCAGAAAGTATGCGAATTGGCCGTTAGTTATTTACATCGTTTTTGGTAACTCCCTGCCAAATTACGGTACCCTTGGCTATTTCTATAGCACCTGGAAAAACCCGCACTTTGTAACAAGGTTGGATGTATGTGTGACGCAAAGAGCAATGAGGTCAATAACATATTGATTGATTGATTGATTGATTGATTGATTGTAGGGTTTAACGCGCCGACGCAACGCAGGCGATGAGGCGCGCCGTAGTGGAGGGCTCCGGATTAATTTTGACCACCTGGGGATCTTTATTGTGCGCCGAAATCTCGTACACACTGGCGTTTTTGCTTTTCGCCTCCATCAGAAAAGCGGCCGCCACGGCCGGGAATTGAACCCGCGACCTCGTGCTCAGCAGCGCAACGCCTTAGCCACTGAGCCACCGCGGCGGGTCAATAACATATTTAATGGAGCTTATAAGGATACTAACAATATCTGTGGAAGAACTATCTTGGTGGCTACTGAATGTGTGGCGTATTTCTGCTTCTCCTGTGGCTTGAAGAAAATAGATTCATCTCACCTATAGCTAAGAGGAACTTCGCAAGGTTAATCTAGACGTTTCACCATGTTCACAAAATGTGTGTTAGAACGTTCGACTAACGCAAGACCAGACATATCTGTTGTCCATACGAAGTTCCAACCTGTAATAATGCGCTTCTTTCTTTATAGTTTCGCTCAATATTTTCCAGGCGATTAGGAAAAACAGTTTTGAAAAAAATTCCTGCGTACAAAGAAACAAACTGTACTAGCGCTTTTAAGAAATTCAGAAATAAGCTGAACACTGAACTAAACAAATCAAAAGCATCGTATTTTCAAAATAGTTTTTCCCCTGCAATGAAAAGTTCATCGTAGGTATCAGTGAGATTAGTCTGGGTGTAAACGAAAGGTCAGTCTTGGTTAGAGATGGGTGAATGAAAGTAAGCCATGAATGCATGTCTGTACACATGATTCGCCTGTGGATTGTGCCAGCTTGTTGGATTTCTTTGTATGTTGTAGATGTCCCGTCATTGATAAAGGCTATAAGCAATGGTCACTGATATCGACCCGCCGCGGTGGCTCGGTGGCTATGGCATACAGCTGCTGAGTCCAAGGACACTGGTTTGATTTCCGGCTGCTGCGGGCGCTTTTCTAAAGGAGGCAAAAAGCGAAAACGCCCATGTGTTCGAGATTTCGGCGCACGTTAACAATCCCCATGTGGTCAAAATTCATCCGGAGCCCCCACTACCACATGCACCATCGTCTGTGTAGCGTCTGCGCGTTGAGCCCCATTATCAGTTATCAATCAATCAATCAATCAATCAATCAATCAATCAATCAATCAATCAATCAATCAATGAGTCAGTCAGTCAATCAATCAATCAATCAATTATTCAATTAATCAATCAATCAATCAATCACTAACATCTTACGATATCGTCCCAGCTGCTTTAACGGTAGTGTATGCTAACAACAAATAAATTGGGGATGGAGTGCCTGTAGGGTTTTACACGAGTGCGTGTGTCAATGACGTTGCACAAGCCCGTGGCATCGATTACCTTACTGAATTGATGAGAATGACTAATATTTTAGGCCATGTTAACGTTCAAGTCACCCCAAAGTAAAACGCTGGTCGAAGCGAAGCCTCGTACCAGAGGTTTTCTGTGAATTCAACGCATGTCCTAATGTATCCATGTGGTGGACGATACATTACGAAAAACAAATTACTGTCGCTAAGAAGGAACATACATTCGTAATCTAGTGACCTGCGTGAGCTCGGGTAGCAGTTCGCATAAGTCGGCGTACTCACTCGTGAGTACGCCCATTTTTACTCATTTGTGCTCAAACTCAAGAGTAAGTATGGCTTTGAAGGAGTATACACCCAGATTTAAAAAGTGATTACGATTATGAGTCAGTACAGACGTAAGTAGAGTACTCGTGATTACACTAATCATAATTACAATATTCATGAGTGTGAGTACTCATGCGTATGAGTATGAGTACTCATGAATGTCAGTATGAGTATTTAGGAATACAATACTCATGAGTACTGTATTTGCGTGTACTTGCACTCGTGAGCACATGTACTCGTGAGTAAAGTAGTGCAAACAAGTTTTGCACACGAACTCTAGTCCGGACGCGCGTGTACGAGTCGCAACCATTTAGCGGTGCCGCTGTGCCGCTTAACTCTCAAGGATGGTAAAGTCAGACAACGAAAACTGCGCCTTTTTTCCCCGTCGCTTTTTGTCGCTGTTGGCATTTTTCGGTGGTCGCTCGCTAAGCGGCTGCGCGGTGGAAATGGAAAAACGAGGGTATGACGGCCGCGCGGGCAACCCGGCCGCAGACGCTCGGCTCCTACGGCGCGTGTTCATTGAAACCGTAATTTTGCTTTAGAAATACGCGGCTTGGGAAAACGTGGCTGCTTTGTTGCCCTTTCTCCATCCAAGTTGCTTTAGGGGAGAGGCTGAGGAGGCTGTTAACAATGCATGCGTAACGCGCACTGAAGTCCCTTTTTTCGGTCTTCAAAGCAAAAGACCTGTGCAATGTTCAAACATTTGCAGGAGGGGCTCCAAATGCCTGTCCGTACCGCCCCGCAAAAATGTCGGGCAGCGCTGCTGCAACACAATGACCTATGCACACGCCCCTCTATTGAAGATAAGTGTTGTCACTCCAATGTACAAAGGTCGACTGAAGATACTGCTAGAGCCGTTCAATAAATCCCCCCTCAGTTTATTCCGGTGTCTGAACCCGCTATTCACAGCTTCCGACGCTTTCTTTTCGGAAGTGGCAGCCAGTAGGACCCTAACACTTCCCTCTGTATCAGATGACAAGAGGCACACGTTGTTCTCTTTCAAAATAAAACAAAAGAGACCAGGCGATTGGGCCATCCACTGTCGCGACTGCAAGTGCACCCCCTTGTCCGATAAGTACTACATCATAGCGAAGAACAGGAACCAGAGAACCCGAGAGATAAAAGAAGCAGAGGAAATCGCACGTGTTGGGGACTCTTGGGTGAGTGCTCCCTCCCTCTCATTCACGGAAAAGGAATTGTATTTTCAATAGTTAGCTGGCGTTGTCTCATGATAATGTAAATGTAAATTTAGTGACACGTGCCACAAAAGAGTGGCAACGTACAGGGTAGAAAAGACGTGTATCTGTTTCCTTTAACTCTGTGTGATTGATTGATTGATTGATTGATTGATTGATTGATTGATTGATTGATTGATTGATTGATTGATTGATTGATTGATTGATCGATTGATTGATTGATTGATTGACGGATTGATTGACTGATTGACTGACTGATTGATTGTCTGATTGTTGGGTTTGACACGCTCACGCTTCACAGGCAGAGAGGCACGCCGTAGTGTAGGGCTACCGGATTAATTTTGACCACCTTGCGATCGTTAGCGTGTGCCAAAATCTTGAACACACGGCGTTGTGCTGCTGAGAACGAGGACGTGGGATAGATTCCCGGCCATGGCGGCCAGTTTTCTGATGGAGGTGAAAAGCAAAGACGCCCGTTAAAGACCCCCAGGTGGTAAAAATTAATCCGGAGACCTCCACTACGGCGCGCCTCATTATCTGCGTTGCATCGGTGCGTTCTTCAAATGTCGAACACATGGGCAGTTTTGCGTTTCGCCTAAAGAGCGGCCGCCGCGGCTGGGATCCTAACCCGCGCCCTCGTGCTTAGTAGCTCACACGCCTAAGAAAAATAATAAGGTTTTCGGCATCAAATGGCTAATGGGTTTGTCCACTACGTCACCAACTTCTCTAGCCAAGTCAGAAATTCCCCTTCAACCGGAGGTGTCGGAGGTCCGTGGGCGACCACCCCCAATGGCAGAAATTACTGCAACATAAATGCCCAACATAAATACCAAATACTCAATGTTGGAGAAGATGTACTCTTCTGTGATTAAATACCCAGTGTTGGTGTAATATTCGGGACAATATGGACTGCGATTGTAAAAATTACCGTAACTTAGTTGACTGAGCACAGAAACGAAAAATAAAATTCAAAGACTGTAAAATTATCGGATTCACGTGCTGGTGACAATGATGAATATCACGGTGACAATGGTGAATATCACGTGCTGGTGACAATGAGGCTTAAAATGGAGTGTTACCTTTAAAAAAGCAGGTATTCAAAAAACCAGCTATCTTTTCGGCTGAAATATTAAAGGAATCGACAACGGGATATTTGTCCCAAAAAAGAAGTGGAACGGAAAAGCCCGTGTTAAGGAAATACCACCGTCTGAGAAACGACTAGTCTACCTCGAGTATTTGAATAAAGGAACTTTATTATCATGGCATATAGTGATCCTGGCCCTGTCTATATACGTCATTCACTGCGGTGTTAATATTGCAGTACGATGATTGATGTGTATCAAGAACAAAACAATTAAATTGTGACCTTCGCGAACGCCTTTAATATTTATTCGCGGAAAAACGCCACTATACGCATTAAAACTACTTCCTGCCTATTTAATACAAACGTCATAATGCAGGGTCAATCACATAATAAAATTGACTTGTTTTCCATTCTTCGAAATCGTTGCGCAATTTAATGTCGGGAATCTCATAGTCAAAATCAATGCTGTCGATTGCTTCACAAAGATTATGAAAATGGCCGGAGCAACTTCGCCGCTGTTGTTGAGAGATTGCATTTGGTCTCTCCGACACGCACTTCCAATATACGCGGATAGGCCAAGTAGAGATCCAAAATGAGTATAGGTGCGCAGGAAGAATTTTGTAAGGGTGCACGAAGGTCGACCCACAACTGGCGTTTTAAGAATTTTATTAAGGGATCACAGAATAGATATGGGTTTGTAATTTTCCGAAGTTAGCTATTATCTATATTAAATAAAGGAATAATACTTACCATATTCCAAGTCCTTGCAAGTACTCCGCATCAGTCTTAGTTGTAGGAGGTGGCCCTGCAAATGAAATATGGAGATAGGTGACTGTGATAGCGGAATATAAAGCTGGTAAAGCCTTCAAGGCAACTGAAGAAATCGCCGTATTCAGTGGTGCTAGGCTAGGGAAGGCATCATGCATATTTCTGCTGAGAATCAATTTATACCTGGGTACAACCCAGCCTACACTAATATTGGTGGACCACTCTCTAGGCCGGACAACTCAAGGGCTGAGAGGAAACCATATTCCCGGAGCAGAGAGTCGTCTTGGCGGATGTTGAGTGCACAGCTTTGAAGACAACACAGAGAAAAATCGGAGCAGCTCCCGATTAGGCACATATGACTAATAAATCGAAGGTCCAAAATACCAACAAGCTAGCTATGGTACTCATTAATACCATTCACCCAGGTCCACGGCCTTTTATGCAGCGATAGTTACCTGGTTCCAGTGGTGGCTCGGTGGCTAAGGCGTTACACTACTGAGCACGAGGTGGCGGGTTCGATTCCCGGCCGCGGCGGCCGCTTTTCTGATGGAGGCGAAAAGCAAAAACGCCCGTGTGTACGAGATTTCGGCGCACGATAGAGATCCCCAGGTGGTCAAAATTAATCCGGAGCCCTCCACTACGGCGCGCCTCATCGTCTGCGTTGCGTCGGCGCGTTAAACCCTACAATCAATCAATCAATACCTGGTTCTTTGAGGAAAGGTGGAGTAAAGGAAAAAAGACAAACGGTTGTGGGATGCGCGAAAGTTCAGAAGAATATGGACACAAGGAAAGTTCCGCACGTGCAGCTGAACAATTGTTGCTTAGTGCTTAGGAACTTTCAGGAGTTTAGTGAATGATAAGTCGCCTTAAGTAGTGGTTTTAATTTATTCACCTTAGGCAGTCCTAAAGAGATATTTATTAAATATTCTTTTTAATTTTTTTGGCGATTAGTTCCTTCTCTCTCTTAGTTTTCCAGTTTGCTTCCGACCTGTTGCTTCTGCAATAGCTGCTGCTAGTTCACTGAGTGGCAATATTAGTTTGTCATTTAACCTCTCTGCACTGACCTCGACTTGAAATTTCAGCTTGAACAAAAACCACAGGACTAGGAAGGCCGCGTAGGTGACAGCATCGAAAGGATACCGAAGCAGGGATCACATCCATGTCGTCAATGAAGTGATAGAAAATTTCGCAGTGTACACTAAACCTCTTTACATGGCATTTATAGATTATGAGAAAACGTTTGATTCCGCACTTACCACAGCCGTGCTGGAAGCACTAAAATACGATGGTTTAGAGAAAACCTGCATAAGACTCCTAGAAAACATATAAAAAGAATTTACGGGCAAAACAACCCTCTACAACCAAAGCGATAAATTCACGAACCGAAAGGAATTAAGACAAGGACATACCATCTCTCCAAAGCTATTCACAGCATGTCTTGAGGGGGTGTTTAGATAGCTTGAGTGGCACAACAGGATTAAGGATAAACGGGAAATACTTGACGAATTTCAGGTTTGCGGATGACATATTCTTGCTGAATGAGACTGCAGAACACACACAGACAATGCTTGAGGAGCTATAATTAGAAAGCACGGCAGTGGGGATAAAAAATAAACATGAATAAATCTAGAGTAATGAGCAATAATCAGGCCAAAGACGTCCTCTTCAGATTAGGAAATGAAACGCTAGAAGTAAAAGAATATAACTAACTCGGACAGATGGTTAGGGCTGACCCCTACCACGAGAGAGAAATCCGGCGCAGTGTACGTATCGGTTGCAGAGCACTCGGCAAGCACTCCCAAATACTGAAAAGTAAGCTACCCCTGTCACTCGAAAGAAAAATATACAGTCAGTGCTAACTGCCGACGATGACGTACGTAGCTGAAACGTGGCACCTTACTAAACAACAAAGCAAATTCAGGTCGGCTCAATTGGTCATGGAACGAAGAGTGTTGGGAACTACAGTCCGGGGCCGGCAACGGGCTGCGTGAATAAAAGAACAAACTAGAGTTGAAGATATGAAAGTTCAAATAAGGAAAAATCAATTGACTTGGGCTGGCCATGTAGTGAGATAAACCGACAACCGGTGGAAAATTGTAACAGAATGGATACCAAGAAATGGATCTAGAAGAAGGGAGAGGCCATTAATCCGATGCAGGGATGGAATAAAGAAATTTTTGGGTAAATTGTGGACTCCAGCTTCGCATGACAGGAGTGGTTGGAGGTCAAAGGGGGAGGCCTTCGTCGTGCAGTGTACTTGAGTATGCTGATGATGATAATGATGATGATTATTGTGATGATAAATTTTGTTACCCCACTCCATAAATCTGTTGCCATCTTTGTGGCCTTGCGAAGTTTTAGGAAGAGAATAAAGAACATGCGGGCGACGTTGGCTAGAAGATCAAATGAAAGGGTGTAGGTGTTTTTTTTGTCATATTGATCTGATTTACGCAAGGAGCCAAGAAAAGTGTTCAATAGAGAAGGGCACCGAAGGCGCCGTAACACCTATAGGAGGCCATTGGCGCTGTGCAGTTACGGACAGAATTATTCATTCCAGCTAAATGGAAATAGCTGGCACTGAATACCACCAATCGAGAGATTGAAGATGGTGAACGTGATTTTTGAGTAGGATTCAATGTGCATAAAATTTTCTCGACCAAAGGCAGACTCGCTGTAAGCCTTAGTTTCGTATTTTGTCGGTTTGTGTCCGTGAAAAATATCTGAGAATATCCGTTATGTTGTAATTAACCATATCTTCCTTCATGGGAATTGTTAATTAGAAAACTGTGGTCAAGGACTGAAAGTAAACATTGGTCTACAGTATGTGCGGGGGTGGGTTACAAAAGCCGCTAGTGCTGTTAGAGGAGATAGGGTTGGCACAACTTCCAAAGTAACTAATCAAGTTTCCCATTATAAAAACACATTTATTTCTAGAGAAAACCGATCACGTAGAACAGAAGCCGCATTGAAAATCACCAAAGTCAGATGAATATCACAGCTAAATGTCTCCAAATGCCGCTCTTTAAGGCTTACTTATGTAATCGATGGGATCGAGTTGAAACCGACAGATTGGCGTTGGGGATCATTATTTTTCGATCACTACTTCGAGAACAAGTGAGATGCGTTGATACAAAAATACCAGAGTCATGGGAAGAACTACCACCACGACAGAATGCCTTCAGACATAACGCTTTCAGATTACCGCTAGCAGTAGCAATGTGCCGTTCAAACTACGGAGCAATCGTGTGCATTTTTACTGCGAATTTTAAGAATAAGACGAGGTCATTCGCGCTGGGGATCGAACCTGCAACTTTACAACGTAGAGCAAGGAGTATTCTGCCCGGAAAATCATAGTAATCGTATAGCTGTACCTCAGCAGCTGTCAGTTGTTGCAGTATAAATCACCTCGGCGAGGCGGTGAGCGAATTTTTGCGCGCTATCCTTGTTTCAGTCGTGTTTCGTTCAGTCTCGCCCTTGTGGAGCTTGGACGGTTTTGTTGTTTCCTACGGAGAGCCTAATCGGTTTTCCGATCGAGAGATGGCGCAGCGGTTCAAGACCCTTGCTTCGCTAGTGGTCGTGGGCGGGCTTCTACTGCGACGCCGGATTCCGAGAGGAACGTGCGAGAGAACGAGAGAAACGATCCGAAGGTCAGTGGGTGAGAGGGGAAGAAGTTGAGCGGCGTTCGCGCCAGCGGAACTGCGCTTCGCACTTCTCCGCAATGCTCGCTTCCATTCGGATCGTCTCAACCACGCGGATCCCGGCACGTCTGCTCCGCCGCGAAACTTGTGAGGTTCTCCGCGCCGGCGTGAGCGCGCTGTGAGTGACCTGTTGAGCTTTACAAGTTTGCTTTCGAAACCCACTCCTAAAGTTTCACTGCGTGTTGCCTGATGTGAGCACATTCATTTGCATCATTCGCCGGATCGCAGAAGGTAAGAAGCCAATACGTTATTGGTTGCCTTTTTTATTAGTTAAAATTTATCTGCTCGCTTGCGCAAACATCTGGAGTGTAACTAAGTTATAGCTGAATATATCAGCGGCCAGGGGACCGCTAGTGGTTGCACTGAAAATTATACGGAAGAAAAGAACTTTTGTTCTGAATTTCAAACTGCCTCTTTAATGTGTGCCGCTTGTCCGGTTAGATATTCGATAGAGCAAAGTACCTGCCTGTAGGATTGATGTGGCAATGTGCGCCATGCATTGGCTTTATATATATATATATATATATATATATATATATATATATATATATATATATATATATATATATATATATATATATATATATATATATATATATATATATATATATATATATATATATATCCAATTTACTCGATTTTAAGCACTCCCTTTTTTTCACGATCGTGGTGCCCAAAGAAAGGGGGTGCTTCGATTCGAAAACACTTTTTTTTTGCTGCCGTATCTATACGAGACGTACCCAAGGAATATTGTTTTCATGTGGAGAACATTCTACATAACATAGGTACAGACAGAGAACCTACCGCTGATGTGTGATGCTCAGTGACCCTCGCTTCCATTCTAGTCCGTTGTGCCGCTGGGGCCGCCGCTTGCAATATCCCCCGGCAGGTCTTCGTCTGTTCCCTTGAAGTCGTTTGTAATTGAGAACTTCATAAAGAACTTAGCCCCAGCGTCAACATTGGCACGCTTCCACACGCCTGAAGCCCGCCTTGCGATGGTGGCTTAGATTCGCAAGCAATTTTCTTTTCCAATTTTTTTCCCAGAAGTAGGGGAGGGCGCTTACATTCGCAAAAATACCGTTATGTACGTACGTATGTACCATAAAAATAGTATCTTGCTTCTACAACGACGAGTACACAGTTTTTAATGTTAAAAAATAATTTCAGGCTTAAAGCTCAATGCAAATTTTCCCAGCATATGCACTGAGTGCGCCCGTGTTGAAATAAATATGGGCATTAAGTATTCCGGAAGTGCCTGTAATGCCTTGTATAATGAACACTGAGGCCTGCTAAAGGGGCGATGTCCTAGTAAATTCGCTTTAATCGGTTTACGGAGGCCATTTTTCGCAGTAGGGCGGGCACAAAAGGACAATACGCTTTCAAAATAAGCCAGCATTGAGCTTTTCATAACAAAACAAGCTTCGGTGATGTTGGGGAAAAAATGGCCTTTCTAAGGCGTTCTCCTAGGGACCATTACTTAGATGGGCGCAGGAAACTCACTTCACTCCCTCCCTGAAGCCTTGCGAGAAGGATTACAGCAAATATTGGCCTCTATTATTAAATACAGCTTCCCTCGAACCAGCTTATGTGAACTCAACAAAAACAATTTGCTCGGGTGAAGTTTGAAGGAGTTCAAAAAAGCGAAAGAAGTTTTAATTAAGACGAAATACAGATAATCTTAGTGCCCCAGAAACCTTTGATTGTGCGCGTGGAAAAACAAAATTCGCTCATTTTGCGGTGCTTACGACCTCGTGTTGAACGGAACAGGAAGCACGCCTCATTTATTCCCTTATATTATCGCACAAGGAAAGGAATCAGAACTGGTGCTTTGAGAAACGGACCGCTGGGTTTTCCACAGAAAATCGGTGGAGGCGTTCAGGCTTTATCGGGGTGTATTTAAAATGAATGTAGGTTCACTCAAAGTGCTTGTTGTGAGTGCTTCGTCCGGATTTAGTTGTGGTAGCTTGACACCTGCTCCGTAAGGCGATTTGTCTTGAGTGACGTCACTGAGCCTCTATAGCTTGGAGTTGAACTGAGTGCATAATGGGGTCCCCCCCCCCCTCCCCCCAGGGTGGGTGTCTGCGGTCACTGGACGTTTCCTTACTTGGAAGTCGCGGTACGCGTCTGTAGGGTTAAACGCCACCCACCCCTTTCCTTCAAAAATGCATGGACTGCAGGTGTCCTACAAATAATTCGCCAACTTTGCCGCTAGGGTCTTCAGATGGACCAGGGAACTCCGTGCATGTCCTTTTTGCAATAAGCGAGATGGGAAAGAGCGATATTCATTTATTGTAGGGTTTCACGCGCCGACGCACCACAGGCGATGAGGCGCGCCGTAGTGGAGGGCTCCGGATTAATTTTGACCACCCGGGGATCTTTAACGCGCGCCGAAATCTCGTACACACGGGCGTGTTTGCTTTTCGCCTCCATCAGGAAAGCTGCCGCCGCGGCCGGAAATCGAACCCGCGACTTTGGGCTCACCAGCGCAACACCTTAGTCACTGAGCCACAGCGGCGGGTAAGAGCTAGATGAAACAGAAAATAGTTTAGTTTAATAAATAGTTTATTCATCGTACAAAATTTGCGGCACTTTCGTGTACCAAATTAGCTGTTCCTGTAAGTTATGTCGTGAAGGCACGGTGATTTTCTGTTGTGACTGCAAGGTACTAAGCTATTTGCGGATTCACTGCCCTGTGAGTAGCGCGTTTATTTACTCAAGCTTTATACGCGTGAAAAAAAAAGGCGAGCCTTTGATGGGCGGCTCAATATAATATCCGCGACCCACTACTTTACACTGGCCTAAACGAGATTATGTTGATAAATAACATTTTATATCTCCCCGAACATATTCATTCCAGCCGCGGCAGAGTACATTCGGCGGTAAGCCAGGCAGCGTGGAGGCTGACGCGGCCCCAGGGGTTCCATTGACTAAGTCGTGTTGTAACGTTTAGCGGCTATCAATGCTGTCTGCGGTGTGATATCTCGTTAGGGTTACGACGAGGGTTGATTATCGCTCCACTTTTGCTAACTTTCAAGGCAAGAAGCTTCACGCGCTCATTTTAGGCGTGTTTTCTTCTACTAGCCCGGCCTGATTTACGAAGAGGCTCGTCAGCGCGCAACGCACCCACAGGCTTGTTAATTCATGCTCCCAGTGATACACAGGCTGAACCCTGCAAATATCTTCATTAGTCTGCTTCGTCTCAACACATCCGAATGACCAACAGGGCTACATATAGAGCCAATCTCGCGAATGGCAAGACCTAAAACGTGATTTCACGGAAAAATCAGATATGCTCGCTGAAATGGCGTTATACACGGCATCCTCTTGACATAGGGCATGATGTTTTTTTTCCCGTTAAACCGACTTATGGTCCTTCTCGTCCAAATGTGTTGTCATATTTGTGGGTTATGGTGTAACACTTTTTTTGTGAAGTAGCTTGTACACAGGCCCCACTAGCTTAGCTAAATGTCATTTCACGTTGGCCATCTCGTTTCACTTGTGATTTCTGAAACAAACTAGCAATCAGTGACCTAAAACCATCTGGAAAGTTCTTTCCTAACTCATACAGCTAAAATGAAATTTAACCCGTCTGGTAACTGACCGCACTGTCACACGGGCACTTTGAATCCATATTGAAGCTGATTTGAATTTGAGTTTTCTTTTTCATTTTCATTTACAACAAAGATGCGAACAATACACGATTTCAGAAGAAGGTCCCAGAGTCAGAGCCTGAAGGGGGGACCTCCTGTTATTCATTAAACAGACGGACACACGTCATCAGAGAAAATATATCAATCAACGAAACGGAAAATAATATCAGTAAGATAAATTATGCTTATATGCAAGACCATAATAAGCAAGAGACATATTAGTAGTGCAAGGAAAAAAGAAACACAACTTATATGAGCAAGATAAATTACGGTATATATGCAAAAACATCGTAAGCAAAGAACATATTAGTAATGCAAGGAATAAAGAAACAAAGCTCGACATGATAAAACCAAGTCAAATTATTCACGTAGGAATAAGAACGCCCGCAAATTATTTATGAATGTATAGACCGTACGGGATGTTTTAATAGAGAGCGGTACCGTATTCTAAAAGTGTATACCCGAAAAGTTACCTGAAAACTTTCCGTAGTTTGTTGTTATTTTCGGCGATAAATAGTAACAGTTTAAAGAAAATCGACTGGAGTTACAACGAGGAAATTGGTAAGTACTAATTAACTGAAGAGGGAGCTTGCCTTTCATGAAATTGTCAACTAATAAATCATGGGAATACTCAACAAGTTCTGAAACCGACAAGATATTGTGAGCACGAAGCAAAGAAACTGCGTTCGATTGGAAGTGGCGAAAGGTTATTATTCGAATAGTTTGATTTTGAATATTTTACACTGGAGATAAATAAGTTTTGTATGTATTTCCCCCATGATATGCCATATGCTATGTGACTGTAAGAATGCGTGAAGTGAGATAAGGATGCGTTCGCTAAGAAAGTGACGAATTTTATAGAAAACGCTAATACCGTGGGCTGTTTTTCTTGCTATTGATGCGATATGGTTATTAAATTTCATGTTGTCAATTTCTACGCCAAGAAATGTCACAAGGAAAGAGTAGGCTAGAATCAAGGGTAATGCAAGGACGTCCGGTAACGGCCCTTGTGAAGTGAAGATCAGCAAGTTTGATTTGGAAGCATTAATGCTGGGCAAGTTATTTTTACACCAGATTACTAAATTAGATGCACCTGTATACGTTTATCTGCTAATGAACACGGACACTTATCTGACGTGAAAATTGTTGTGTCATCAGCTTAAAGTATGCTGTTAGAATAAATAAGACAAAGAGGAAGATCATTAATGTAAATTGAAAAAATCATGGGCTAAGGAGTGACCCCTGCGGGACACCCGTATTTGTTATCTTAGTCCGAGAGTAACAATGTGTCTCACATACGACTTCTTTGCTATTAAGCAGGTAACTTTGGATTAAATTGAGGGTAGGGCCGGTTATACCAATCGAGTTCAGTTTGTTAAACAATATGTTATGGTTAATAGAATCAAGCGCCTTTGAAAAGTCAATAAACATTGCGCCCAAAAATTCTCCGGCATTTATTGCCGCTGTAATGTTAGCGGTTTAGGAAATTAGGGCAAAGTCCGTTGAGTAACCAGCCCTAAAATCAAACTAATCAATAAATTAAGCTGATGACTTTAAGCTAATGAACTTTACAGTTGCATAAATGATGTCAGTGCTGACAGAGTGATACTAACTGAAACATAGTTGCATGAAAACATCATAGATACGGAAGTGTTTCCCTCCAATTTTAATTTAACAATTTTTCGCCGCGAGCTAGAAAGCAAGAGAGGAGGAGGCGTGCTGATAGCCATTATAAATACCCTAGCATCTTCACTTACATTCCATGACGATAAAATAGAATTAACCTGGGCTCTCCTCTCGAACGGAGCCTCGGAGTTTGTTCTTGGCGCCTGCTATAGGCCGCCGGAACCACAGCCCGACTTTTGCGACCTGCTTCATCAATCCCTACTTAGAGTTACTAATAATTATCCCAGGGCACCCATGTTTTTATTCGGGGACTTTAACTATCCAGCATTCAGCTGGTCGTTGCTTTTAGTGTCGAATGGGTCACCGTGTAAAGAGCAACAATTTTTAAACACTGTACTTGATTTTAATCGTCACAGGCCATAACTTGCCCTATCAGGGGTAATATTATCCTAGACCTCCTGCTAACTTCGTGCCCTGACGACATAAAAACAATTAGTACGCTCCCTGGTCTTAGTGACCAGAAAGTAATCCATATTTGCGTCGCCTCCCCGCTGTAAAAGAAATCACCCACACGGAAGGTCATCACAGATTACAAGAGAGAAAATTTCTACGCCATTAATCACGAACTCACCGACTTCTTAGATAACGTCAGGATTACGTACCTAACTCGAAGTGTCAGCGTGAATTGGGAACTTTTTAGGACTACAATGTTAAACCTCACAAACAAATACATTCCTACTACCCTCATTAAATCAGATTCCAATTGCCAGTGGTTTAACAAACAGCCAAAATTACTCTGTAGCCTAAAAAAAGGCTTGTACAGATCGGCTCTCCTATGCCAAAATTCAACCGCATGGGAGCGTTGCCGCTCATGCGCCAGACAGAACTCAAACTGAAACGCCCAACTCAAAAGCTGAAAAAAAAAACAAATTCTTTGCCGACGACTTACTACCAGTTCTTCAATCTAACCCCAACAAATTTTGGCGCATGCCTTCTCCTACGTAACGATTTATTCGAATAGACCTCACAATTGTTGACGCAGAACCAATCGACGCCGCCCAGTGCGCTTCTGGTTAGAATGACCACTTTTCTCTTGTGTTTTCCTCTGTTAATACCACTGATACCGTAACACTGCCCGATCCTGTAGCTGTAGTGATGCCAGGAATTGAAATCTCTCCAGGAAGAATATTTAAACTGATTAAAGATCTAAACGTTTCATCTTCGGCGGGCTGTGACAGTATTAACAGTAAATTACTAAAAAGTAAAATTTCAGCTTCTAGCCAGATACTTTACTTGAGGTATGCACAATCTTTACAAACAGGAAATGTCCCAGACGATTGGAAGAAGGCTAAGGTAACTGCAATTGTTAAGTCAGGCAACCGCGCAATCCCAGCAAAAACAGACCTATTTTCTTAGCCAGTATCCCATCTAAAATTCTCGAACACATCATAGCTTCAAACCTAATGACTTATCTGGAATCCATCAATTTTTTCTTTGATCACCAACATTGTTTCCGGAAACTACCATCGTGCGAAACACAACTGGCGGAATTCACACATGATATATACTTCACTTCATTAACGAAAATCTTCAAACTGACGCCATATTTTTAGATTTCTCTAAAGCATTCGACCGTGTCCCTCATATCCTATTGCTCTCTAAACTATGCAACCTGGGAATCCCTGTCAGCATAATTTCTTGGATACAATTTAAAAAAAAACCGGACGCAGTTTAGAAGCGCTTATGACTACGACTCACCTCTCTCTGACGCAACGTCAGGCATCCCCCAGGGTGCCTGACTATCCCCACTTCTCTTTATAATATACATAAATGATTTGCCAACTAAGGTACTAACAAATTTAAGACTTTTCCCCGAAGATTGAATTTTATACTCTCTAATCTGTAAACCAGACGACAGCGCTAAACTTCAGCATGATCTAGGTTTAATTGTAGCTTGGTGGGATAAATCACTTATGCCATTAAACCTCACTTAGTGTAAAATAATGTCATTCACCCGCAAAATGAGCCCAGCACAGTATATCTATAAGACAAAGTATCTTACCATTAGCGCTACACTATCAGACAAATATCTCGCAGTGCAGCTGTCATCGTCGCAATCATGGTCAGCCCAAAATTCAAATCATCTGTTCAGAAGTCTCCCGCACTCTCGGATACCTGCGCCGCAACTGAAAATTAGCCTCGCCAGACATTAAAAAGTTAGCTTATGAAACGTATGTGGACCGAAATTACAATATGCTTGCTCAATCTGGCACCCCTCACAGACTTATCTTACTAACGATTTAGAACGGATTCAAAATCGCGCTGCCAGATTTATTTACTCCCGATACTCTAACGATATTAGCGTTACTGCAATAAAAGAATCATTGAACCTGCCGTCTCTTGAATCTCGTCGTATCATTTCTCGATTCTGTCTTCTGCGTGCTTTCTATTATCACCCTGATAACGGCACGTCCTGCTACAACCATCACACAAAACTTCATCCCGCATAAACCACCACCACCCTATCCCACCTATAGATGGGCACACTTCTGCAATGATTACCTTCTTCTTTCCCAACGGGATTACACTGTGGAATAAACTACCCGATAATATAGTCACATGCATTAACGGCCAAACCTTCCGCAATAAACTAAAAAGTCACATGCTGCAATCTAACTGAATTTACTGTTCCCCTGCCAGTTCTCAAAATAATTTTGAAGTACAGTTTAAACTGTTTCATCATTTTCTGGATGTTTACCCTTTGTACCTCTACTTTTTCTTTGCACCTGGTAATGCTCAATGTGTACTTTGCATTTTGTACCACTTGTATTATCATTGTTGTCTAAATGTTTACTCTTTTACCCTTTGAGTATTGTTGCGTTGTTTATTATACCTTGTACGCCGCCCACCCCCTACTTAATGCCTTTGGGCTTTTAAGGTGCATGGAATAAATGAAATGAAATACGGTGACACGATATTAAATTTGTTTAAGTACTTCAATAACTTTCAACTAAGTCTTTTCTTTTATTTTACTAAAAATGACAAAATGGTAATTGGGCAATAGCACCCCCTCGGTTCCCAGTGGCTAAGGCGCTGCGCTGCTGAGTACGAGGTCGCGGGTTCGGTTCCCACCCGCTTCCCTGATGAAGGCGAAAAGCAAAAACGCCCATAGATACCACATTTAAGCGCACGTTAAAAATCTCCAGGGGGTCAAAATTAATCCGGAGCCTTCCACTACGCCACGCCTCATCGCCTGCGTTGCGTCGGCGCGTGAAACCCTAAAATCAATCATTCAAATCAATCAATTGGGCGATAGTTAGAGGCGTAGCACTTATCACCTTTCTTGAAAACAGGAACTAGTTGAGCTTTTTCCAAAACGATCAGAAATAGGCCGCCTGTTCTGTAGATAAGGTTAACAATGCATGAAAAAACACCTGAAACATATTGTGCGATAAGTTTGATAATGCAAGAGGCAAATTTGTCAAGGCCGGGGCGAGTGTTCTTCAAGGTGCGTATGCCAGCACAAACTTCCTCGGGCGTTGTAGGAAAAAAAAAATTGTGGGAAGGCGGGGGCAATTGGTCTGAAAGATTACACCAGGATGAGCTTGCTTGAACGCAAAAGCAGCTGCCAAGACGTTTGCTATGTCCTGTGGATCATTGCAACTAAAGCTTTGAGTATTAACCGTGGTTACTGGAGCGTTATAGCAATTTCGGCCAAAGAAGGTATTTATAACTTGTCATTGTCTTTTAACGTTGTTCCCAGCACGGTCGATTGCATTTTCAAAGTACTTCCTTTCGTCTTCCTTAAGAAGTGGTCTTAAGTCGTCGCAGTACAGTTTGTAACGTTTTTTGAGTTTTTCAGTTATACGGTAGCTTTTTGTCTTTTAATACATGTTATCTTTTTTCCGCATCCTTCTAAGAAGACCGTTTGTCATCCAGTCTTTCCGAGTACCAGATAATCTGTATTGGCGCGTAGTGACGGTTGCTGATTCTAGTGCACCAGCAATATTATCAGAAAAAGTATCATGAGGGTTCTATCTGCAAGTTACTGCTGCCCAATTCGAATTACGGAAGAGTTCAACCAAGAAAGATTTGTCTACCGTGCTATTCGTTAACTGTATGTTAATTTCATGTACATAGGAATTGATCCGGACAAAAACCGGGTCATGATAAGTCATGGAAACGTCATGGGGGGGGGGGTTATCAAGTTCGATAATGCGTGGTCCATGACCGTACCCTGTTTCTTATCGACACAGCGGGTCGGAATGGCCACGATACATTTGGACCCACGATCATTGAGACGTTTTTATACTCATAAAAAAGCCGTTATTTTCGAATAGGTTAAAGTTTATGTCTCCCAAGATTTATTGATTGATTGTGGGGTTTAACGCGCTGATGCAACGCAGGCGATGAGGCGCGCCGTAGTGGAGGGCTCCGGATTAATTTTGACCACCTGGGGATCTTTAACGTGCGCCGAAATCTCGTACACAAGGGCGTGTTCTTACTTTTCGCCTCCATCAGAAAAGCGGCCGCCGCGGCCAGGAATCGAACCCGCGACCTCGTGCTCAGCGGCGCAACGCCTTAGCCACTATCTCCCAAGATTGCATTTTTTGCGTTCTGATGATAGTTTATGCAATGTATAACATAAAGCTAGGCAAAACTAGTTAATGGAAGATGACAGCGAACGCTAAAAGCATCCGATGACTTAGGTTTTTCTATCCTGTGAGAATATTTGTTCATCGAATCCAATTCGAACAGACTCGCAGTTGCCTTGCCTAATTTCCAGGCCAAGACGCCTGTGGGACTGGAGTGATGACGAAAAACAATCGCTCCGCCGCCATGGCTACTATTGTCTCGATGACAATATTCAGGAGAATTCGAAGTAAACCGTACAAGTCTCTATCTTTTGAGGTTAGCCATGTTTCACAGGTGCAGATTACCGAGAAGTGGTGTTTTATGGACGACAGAAGGTTGGTGATATCATCATTATTCGCGCATTGAAAGGAATGTGTGATCTGCAGGGAACCGAGAAACATGAAGCAAGTTCGAAGGGTGAAATGCAGGATGCCATTTTGAAGCGATCCAATTGTTATCTAGGCCCAGGGCAAGACGCTGGGCAAAGATCCTTAGATCAGGATCGGACATCATGCGGAAAACCTTGCTGTCTTCGGATTGACGGGCTTTGATTTGGCAGTGTACAATCCAGATTAAGCGCCAGTTTTCCTGATCTGTCAGTGCCACAGCTTTTCGGAACAATCGTTTGTTATCAGGTCATAAGTGTTCATTTATGTACACTGGCGTAGAGTTTTCTGCTGGGAAAGGTAGACCGCGTATCCAGCTGGACTTTACGAGCCATCTTCACAAATTCGTTGTTATTTGCTCGTGAGCAAAAGCGGGCAATTATGTTGCACTGTCCTGATTTGGCTGACACGCGGGGAACGATGTCCAGATCAGAAGCCGAGATCAGGCACTTGGCCTGGTTGCCTATCAAAACAACAATCGCGCTAAAATCCTCGTCTTGGATGTTGGAATCCCACTGATTTCCACGTCGTTCAAGCGCGCGTATTGTTCCAATTCGGCAACTATTTTCTTGAGCACATTGTTTTCGGTCTTTAGACTTTTGCTTGCCGCGATCAGTTCCCGCTGCCTCTGGAGCATTTCTCAGTGATTTCATTGATCATTGAAAGCTTTTCGTACATATTCGCGATATCAGTCTAGAGCGTGGCAACGTCGACGCCTGCCTCTTGCAGTTTAGCTATCACATCTTTAAGGCTGGGTTCAGACTGTTATCGCAACGGTCGCAATAACTTTAAAGAATGACGTCCTTTCACGTCTCAGCCAACCAAACTGTTTGTCGCGCCGTTTTTTTTTTTTTTTCACGTCCATAGATCACGATATGGCTTTTGCGTCGGTAGTCTTATTATAGCCTAACGTGCTTAGACACAAGATTGTTAAAGTTTGCGTCAAAATTCGCTTCGAAATCTTGTACTTTTTTTGCCAGTTCAGCATTAGTAACCATTGTAGCGAAAGTTTCGACAACGGGGCAAACAAAAACAGGGGAAAGTAGCACTGAATAGCAGCAGCAGTTGCGGCAATAACACTTCTACCAATCTAGCATTACGAGTAAATAGTGAAGGCAACTAACCAGAAAAAAGCTGCGAACACTATTAGGCGGTGCGCAGATTCCCGCAACCACTGCTGCTATGAGTGAGGTGCTGTGGTGATGCGCCGCTTATGAAGGAGTATGCAGACAGGCAACGCAGGCGCTGGGCCTAGCTGCAGTCGCCACACAGAGGGATCCGGAAGCAGTCCAGGGCGGTGTCACCGGACTTGGGGTGTTTCAAGACGTTGAAAAATTGACGTTTCAAACACGGTCGACGCATCGCTTCTGCTACACGGCACGGTTCAATCCCGATTGAGATGTCGCACCGGTTGCACTCACGCAGGCCAGATGGCGCCCGTAACATATTTCATGGCCGCCCCCTGGCAACCCTGCGCGGCCCTAGGTAACGGAACAATATAAATGGTACCGCACGTTTATTTGAATCAAGTTATTTGATACAATTTGTGGCGTTAGTTAAAGTTGTCACCCTCTGTATCATTACTCAGTGTGGACAAGAGTATTACCGATTTCGTCCGATCGCGCTTGGATACATCAATCGCGCTTGGGGAACCAGGATTGAGTTCGAGCGGGATCAGGCTCGATCGGTATTCAAACTGGCCATGTAGCAGCGCTCGATCCGGATAGAGCTCGATCCGAATTGACTAAATCACGATTGAAAGTGCCCGTGTGACAGGGGTATAAGGCATTCACCTGACGCATGCTTAGAAGTCTAAGCGGAGCTCCTTCGCCACAACATACCTTCATCAACACTTGGTGCGATCAGAGAACGAATCCAGAATGTGACGAGCCCCTACACCGAAAATGGGTTGCAAATTATGAAATCGGAAAGGTCACGAGAGCGTTCTGTAATTTTCTGCCCCCTACGAAACTTCTAGTGCTACTGTCGCGTTGGCCTCAACCAGTTACTTCATGACCGCAGCAAAACGTACGTCTCTGCAATGACGAGTGCCGTAATATAGGACTACTATTTATTTATGGCCACAGGGGGATTCTTTACGCCCTCAAAATTTCGACACTTGGCCGTCGTGGACGGGGTCCGCATTTGCCCATCATCTACTTTGGCAGAAGGAAAACGACTTTTTGGGTGAGTTGCGGCCAGGAAGCGTGTATCCAAGAGCCGACCACTTCAGCGCTTTAATAAAGCCGACCTTTCGTTTTTCTTCTTGGGAGCTATACCAGAGTCTTTCAATACTTTTGTGGTTACGAAACGCCGCCGTAACGCTGCGGGAGGAGTGTGCTATGTCCGCGAAGCCGCCACAGGGCGGCGCATGGAGCACGGAGGGGGCAGACCAGGCGCGCACCCTGCGCCGACGAAGCTAGGCTCCCACGGAATCCGGCGGCATAGGCAGGATGTTTTCACAGCTTCAAGTAGTCCATATGACGCCTTTGGTCATATTGTAGAGACTGCTTTTTGCCTGCTGCTACGCTAGCACTCTTGGTAGCGCCAGGGTCCTTCGATTCTTTTCAAAAAACATTGGACACGGCATGACTCTATACAGCAATTAAGTTCGATATGGCTTTGAGATCCGGGGGTTTACTCGTTTTAATCTACAGACGACGACATTTGGTTATAATTGAGTGCATACCAATTAACAAATGTACCGATTTTGCACGAGAACCGAGATAGATAGATAGATAGATAGATAGATAGATAGATAGATAGATAGATAGATAGATAGATAGATAGATAGATAGATAGATAGATAGATGGATAGATGGATAGATAGATAGATAGATAGATAGATAGATAGATAGATAGATAGATAGATAGATAGATAGATAGATAGATAGATAGATAGATAGATAGATAGATAGATAGATAGATAGATAGATAGATAGATCATGAAGATAAACGCGTACTGGACTGGTACGGTTGGAAAAAAAGAAGAAACAGAAATAAAAAATAAAAAAGAGACATAACAGTGAGAAAAGACAGGGAAAGGAGAGATAAAGCGTAATATCGAAGGCACTTACATGAATGCATTTTGCTACACCAGTCAATAACAATCACAATTTATTGTCATCTACAAGAAATGTGTCCTAGCACGTTATGAAGATAGATTGCACCATTTTTTAGTCTTCTTTACATTTTTTAGACTGGCCATGTTAGTTAGTTCCAAAGGAAGGGTATTAAAGAAAAACGGCACATAATAATCACGTTTTCTCTTTCCATAATTGGTAAAAAAACGTGGGATGTAGTGTCGCTCTGTTTGTCCCAGTAACCTGTGGTTTTTCATGGGTGATTTGTATTCGGTGTCATAATATCGACTAATCAGGATAATATAGCTAAACAGTTTGTGAACATTTAACATCTGTAATTCACTGATTACCTCGGCAGTTTTAAAGTCATGCAATCGTGTTTCATGCACTATGTTCTTGGATATTCTGTAAAGAATCTGGTTTATTTTCATTTGCCTGGTTGTAGTACAGCCCCCATAAATTGTTATTCCATATCGAATGACACATTCAGCTAAAGACTGGTACACTTGGTATCGGATTTGTATGTTGCAACCGTCCCGCAGCTTTTAAATGCATGGTGACACAGCTGTTAGCATAGCCTACATTTGTGCAATGTCATTAATGTCCCCACCGGAATTGTAAATAGTATCTCTAGAGACACGACGCCGGATTTGACGTTAACTTATGGTGTTAAAGAACCCATCTGGGAATGCCTGGAAGAAACGCTGGGCAGTGATCATTATATAATACAGCTGATGGTCCCCCATAACACAGCCCAACAAAGCAAAATAGGAACAGCCCGCATTACTGATTGGCGGAAATTTAGAGAGACGACACCAGCAGGTCCCATTGATGAAATTGAATGATGGACGGAGCAGATGCTGGAAGCCGCAAAAAAACAGACTAAAGAATTCACATTAACGCAGGACTTCCCAGCCATAGATGCCCATCTTATGCACCTTTGGGAAGCCCGGTGGAGTCTCACTAAATGGTGGATGAAACGCAGAACAAATCGGAAGCTCCGTATTCGTATCGCTCACCTGACCCAGAAAGCCACTGATTATGCAAGACAACTAAGTCAACAAAATTGGTCTCAATTTTGCACGACTCTCCAGGGCACCCTTGGAACTCGTCGCACGTGGCATCTCCTTCGCTCTCTAATGGGTAGCAAGGAAACTAAATCAGCCGCGTCGCATCAACTAAAACGCTTCATTCACAATTATCAAGGCACAGAAGAAGATCTCCTGGGAGAATTAAAGAAACCGTGGGAAGACACAAGTGACAAGGCCCCACTACCCCATGAACCGTACATGGGTGGCTCCAACAAAGAAATGGATGCTCCATTCACGATCGCTGAAATTGAAGCGGTAGTCGAAAACTTGACTCGGAATACTACACCAGGAAAGGACAAGATTCCAAACAAGCTGCTACGAAATTTGGACACCACGGCGTTAGAGGCTCTATTAGAATACATTAACGAACATTTGATCGCCGGAACACTCCCATCCCAGTGCAAACACGCCAACATTACACTGATACCAAAACCCGGTAAGCCACTAGCCCCAGGAAATCTGCGACCCATTTCCCTTACATCTTGTGTTGGGAAGTTATTGGAACACATGGTACAAAATCGCCTTTCCCCGTTTATCGAAGATAATGGGCATTTCCCAACAAATATGTATGGATTCCGCCCCCATTTATCCATGCAAGATATCCTGCTGCAACCTAAAGAAGAAATAATAGACAGGCTTTCCAATTCGCACAAAAGATACATACTAGCTTTGGATATCAAAAGAGCCTTTGATAATGTTAACCACCAAGCCATTCTTCGTGGACTAGCCTCAATTGACTGTGGACAGAGGCTACATAACACTGTTGCAGCCTTCCTGACAGGACGCACGGCAACCATCGGAATAGGCCACCTCGTTCAAGAACATTTAAAACAATACCAAAGGGCACTCACTCCACAAGGTTCGGTGATATCACCGATCCTATTAAATATAGTAATGAAAGATCTCCCTCGAATACTCAATGACATCCCGCATCTACGGCATGCGCTTTACGCAGACGACTTGACCCTTTGGACTCCCACGGGATCAATGGGGGAGCAACAAGACGCCCTTCAATTAGCCATCGACAAGGCACACGAATACCTTCGAGCCCGAGGACTACAATGCGCCCCTAAGAAGTCAGCTCTGCTTACACTAATATCTGGGAAAGCTACGCAGAGGAAGAAAAGCATCCCTGAGCCCGAGCTCACAATACAGGGCAAACCAGTTCCCAGTGTGCCTCATCTGCGTATTTTAGGACTTGTGATTCCCAAAAATGGACCAGGAATGCATACAATTGCCCCTTTCAACCGCACTCTCAGCCAGATAATGCACCTCATACATCGGGTGTCGAATAGAAGGTTTGGCTTGCTGGAGTCGGATACCCTGAGCATCATACAGGCACTGCTAATCAGCAGGGTCGCATATGCCACTCCCTATCTTGCCCTTAAAACAACGGAGAAAGCCAGATTGAATACTATAATTCGACAAGCTTACAAGATCGCCTTAGGACTACCATCAAAGACATCAACGAAAAGGTTGCTCCAACTGGGAATACATAATAGTTGGGAGGAGATAGAGGAAGCACACCGAACCTCTCAGCTTGAACGACTGAAGCTGACTCACACGGGAAGGACGAATTTAAGACAGCTAGGATATGCGACGCCACCCAGGCAGGACCATAAGATACGTGTTCCATTAGAGATTCGACAGCACGTCCGAGTTCTACCGATACCAAGAAACATGCACCCCGTTCATAACAAGGCACGCCGCATCGCTAGAGCTAACGCCGTCAACGCCAAGTACGGAAATAACCCAACAACAAGATTCAGCGACGCAGCCATATATCCAAATCAACCAGCACACGCCGTCTGCGTTGTTAACGCGGCCGGTCAGGAAATGACAGCTATGACTGTGCGTACAGCGTCAACAGAAGCTGCAGAGGAAGTTGCAATTGCCCTGGCTGCCACGACTAGCAAGGACTTTATAACAATACTAACTGACTCGCAAGCGGCATGTCGAAGTTATCAGCGGGGGCGCATCTCTACACCAGCAATGACCATTCTGAAAAATATTGCAGAACTACCTGATATGGAAATCGTCTGGGTTCCTGGGCATGAATCCATCGACAGTAATGAGGCGGCTCACACCGCTGCCCGCGCGTACATACACCGGGCCATTACCAGAGACGGAATGTTCTCCGCTGACACCAAAACGGACCCACTTATCCGGTACTCAGACGCTCTGGGACATTATAGGCTCGGCAGAAGAGTATTCTCACCACCTCATCCTCAATTAAGCAGAGAAGAAGCCACCACTCTTCGGCGATTGCAGACAAATTCTTATCCCCACAGCTCCCTCCTCCATTCCATCTACCCGACTCAGTATCCCTCCGTTTGCAATTTCTGTCCAACGCCGGGCACCCTGTACCACCAGGTATGGCAGTGCCAAAAAACTCCAAACCTACCCCCAATCCCCTTCCTAACTTTTCAGCAGTGGATGGCTCGTCTGGTCGATCCGGACCTTGGACACCAGCAAGAACTGGTCAAGAGGACCTGGACGGCAAGTCGCAGCCTGGGTATCCCGAAATAAGGATGCCCTCCACCGGGCGAGTGCCCTGCCATCAGCACTTATGCTCAATAAATGTTTATTCTCCTCCTCGTCTTAGTTTTTTAGTTATTTGCGTAATTTGTTCGTTCCAGTTTAAATGATCATCAATGTAAATACCTAGGTACTTTATATGCTTAACGTACATAACGGCGAGCAAGAACAGTTTTCGCAGTCTCTTGTGTGTGGAAAAATATCGAGGTTTGGACAGAGTACTTTGTAGGGGCTTCTGATACACATGATTTTCGCTTTTGTTTGGTTTACGAATATATAATTTGTCGACATCCAAGTTAACAGCTTGCTTATATCATCTTGCATAACTTCGACGCATGTTCGTGCGAAGAGTGCACATGCATTAACGCAGTGTCGTCTGCATATTGATACAAATCGGACGATAAAGAGATGAATTTAAGTCATTTGTATAAATATTGAAAAGTACAGGACCAATAGTAGAGCCTTTAGGAACTCCATACCTTACAGTCATTTTGTTACTGATGGTGTTACGAATTTTCACCGCTTGTTGTCTGTCATAAAAATAATTTTCAAAGAAATCCACAAACTTTCCCCTAAAGCCCATTAGTTTCAGCTTGTTAATAAGAATTGCATGACCAACTGCGTCAAATGCTTTAGTTATATCAAGAAAAAAAACTAACGCTATTTGATTACTGTCCAAAGCTGCAGTAACTACATCATTAAATCCTGCAAGGAGGGAAATGGTACTTTTGTTCTTAGTAAATCCGAACTGAGTCTTGGAAAGAGTTCAATATTTTCTGCAAAACTTCACCGTAAATTCTGAAATATGTTTCCATTATGTGGGATAGAACAGATAAAATTGATGTTGGTCTTTAATTAGCTGGATCGCTTTTAGAACATTCTTTATCTATTGGACGTACTGCAGCAATTCTCATGCGATCTGGAATTTGCCCAGATGTGTAAATTTCATTAAGAATGAAAGTAATTACAGAATTCAGTTTATCATTATTGTCCTTCATATCCGTGGCCTTAAGGCATCAAAACCTGGGTGCTTATTGGGAGATATAGTCACCAGAATACTTAATAGATCGTTTGGTGTTAGTTCTGGTAATATAGCTGTGTTTATAATACATGAAAGCTTAGTGTCGAGCTGTTATGTATTATTTTGTGCTCTTAACTTCGTTGGATCTTCCACAAATCCAGAATTGAACGTATCAGTGAGAGTTGTTGAGTCGTACATGTTGCCAAATACTTGTTGTATTATCGTGTCTGCTTTCTTAGTCGCATTCCTCCCCATCAAGCCATTAAGGGAATTCCAGAGTGTATTTGTTTCCTTTCGCCTGCTCAAACTTTTGTTCAAAATACCTCCGTCTCGCTAATCTAATTTTCGCTGTCACCTGATTACGTAGAGTACGAAACTCCGCTTTCAGGAGCGAATTGTCAGGTTTTTGTCTCGTTTTTTTCCAGGCTTTATCCTTTAAGTGACACAGACCCAAAATTTCATAATCGATCCATTTATTCTCAGCTTTCCTCTGCATAATCTTTACGGTCTTTGTCGAATTTGCATATTTTTTTTAATTTGTTCACTACAAGATCATCTGTTTTTATATGATCAGATGTTATCAGTTTCGTCCAGTCGTATTCTTGAACATATTTTTTACCAATTTATTATGAATTATGTCTATGCACTGTGTGTCAGTTCTAATGACTTCTGTACCGCAGTCCTGATTGATTGTAGGGTTTAACGCGCCGACGCAACGCAGGCGATGAGGCGCGCCGTAGTGGAGGGCTCCGGATTAATTTTGACCACCTGCGGATCTTTAACGTGCGCCGAATTATCGTACACACGGGCGTTTTTGCTTTTTGCCTCCATCAGAAAAGCGGCCGCCGCGGCCGGGAATCGAACCCGCGACCTGTACCGCAGTCCTCTAGTAAAGCTACCGTAATGTAGAAATGGTCAGCCAATGTTTTTACTATGAAGCCAGGTACTGGCGTTAGAGTGCTTGTCCTACACATAATATGATCAATACAGGACCTTTTTCGCGCATCTTTCAACTGCTCTTCTCTAGTAACTCCCGACATTACGTGATCTAATGAGAACTGCGATAGGATATCAAGGTACAGACCCCTGTAATGGGCCTGGATATCTTTAAGCTGTCCATGTTGATGTCTCCAGTAATGATAAGGTTTGTTGCGTAATCCAACATCTTCAGTAATGATTCCAGCTCATTTAGAAATTTGCGAACTTCACTTGATGGTGGTCGTTATATTGCGCACAGGAGAAACGTATTTTCTTTCGACGATATTTTGATTGCTACAATTTCTGCTTCTGTTAGTTGGATGCTTAGTTGGTGAGAATGTAGTTCTTTTTTCACAAATATAATATTCCACCGCCCCTTCTACCCTCGCGGCAATACTGGTATGAATCATAACCCGGTATTTTATATGTTTACACGACAATCATCTGTGTTAGTCTCAGGTAATACAAGTATGTCAACCTGCTTTTGCTGTTTCTCGGCTAGATGAACGATTATTTCGTTCCAGTGTTTTCTAAGGCTTCTAATGATTACATGAAGTAATTCAAGATGCTTGCAACGATTTTCTTGTACCATCACATCTTCAGTAAAGCAGTGCCATTCATGCGAATTTTGGAATGTTCGTGTAGCCATTATAGCTGCATTAGGTCTTCCTCAGATTTTATTCAAATGGTAGGCTTTCCCTCCTTCTCCTTCAGGAAGACTTTACCATTTTGTGTCCATGCAAACTTGTAAGATATTTCACGTGCTTTCCTTTTCGTAGCCCACATCAACTGTCTAACGTGCTCCGTTGGCTTTTCATTCACAAAAATGCCTTCTTCCCTGAGTTTGGTTCTCTTCGCTGCCCAAGTGTCGCAGACTGTTCTGCCCCGAAATCTGTAAAGGATTGCCGGTATCTTACCCTCTCTACACCTCATCCTGTGCACAGCTTCAACGCTATTGACAGTGGGTGTGGGCACCTCTAGTTTTTCAGCAATTTCCCCTAGAACACATAAGATCTTCCTTGCCTGTGACAGCGACTCCATGCACCTCAATGTTTTTCCGTCTGGAGTATTGTTCCATGTCGCTGACAGCTATCCTAAACTTTTTGATCTCTTTGTCTTTATTTTCATCTGTGCTTGAAGACTGCACACTTGCGAACTTAGTTCGGTGATTGCCTTTTCTTGTGCAGCGAGAGTGATTGAGACCGTATCAAATTTTTCTGACAAAAAATTGACAGACGCTTCAAAGCCTCCAAGAGTTTTATTTTGCTCTTCCAGAGTTTGCTGGATATATTCCTGCTTGGTGCTTTGAGCGCTGAGCTGCGTTTTAATTGCTAATATTCTCTCCAACATCTGTGTTATTCTCGCAAGAGATTCCGCCCCCTGTTGGACGAGCAAGTTCAGCGAGTCGTTCGCATACGTCTGAGTGTCCTGAAGTGTCAAGCTACCATCATTCTCTCGACGCGACTATCGCAGCTCGGACGCATGACAAGTTGCAAATCTCCATGCTTCACAGTCCTCAGCACTCATAGCCTTTAGCTTATCCTTCGTAACGCCGGAACACTTGCCACAATGTTAAACATTGCCACAGTCCCCACACTTCATCGAACTAGCTCCTTCCGCAACATTCTTATGACACGAAAGGCAAAACACGTTATCATCATCAGACATGTTGAATTAAGGCAGTGCACACCAGCAGTGCTAAACAGCAACAGCAAAAGTAAAAAGAGCTAAGTAGCTGCAATGAAGCGGCCACGAAACAGTTAGCCAAACAGCCGCCCACCTACGAAAGCCGAAAGTGAAGAGCCGAATTAACGGCGCCCGTTCGGTCGGCTTGCCCCGCCGGTCTGCGAAGCCTGACCCTCGTAGAGTTGCTTGTATAGCCTACGCCGTGCCGGTAGTCGCCCCGCTTGTCAGCTGATCAGCCGGTCATCGGAGCTTGCGCAGTTTCCACGTCGATGTTCTCAGGTGCAGATGAGCCCAGGATAGCGCTGTCATCCGGTAGTGGGCGGTTTCTGGCTTGGCATATTTCTACGAAAGGCGAAAGTGAAGAGCGGAATTAACGGCGCCCGTTCGGTCGACTTGCCCCGCAGGTCTTCCTACTTAATACTTAAATGCACTTAGCTAAGCATATTTGGGCCGCGAGGGTCTCCCGGCATTTGTCCCCGTTTGCAGTGATTTAGCCGACTGACCCTCGTTTCTAGCTTCTTTAGATCCATCTCACAACACCAAACAATTCAGTTGTATTACATTAAAACCACGCCTTCAAGGCTGTGTTTAAAAAGAGTGTGGGGAGGAACCACTAACACACACTGGGTCGCTGATTGGCCCCGTCAGTAGAAGGTTTATACACAATGGCTTGATCCATACTCTCACTCTCACTAAATCTCCAAGGTATTCATTAAAGCACATCACTAAGAACATCCAACCGACTGATAGCAACTCTGAAGGCTATCGACCATCTGGCGGCCTTTCTAAATAATTGTTCCTACGACGCGCGCCGAAATTTTCTCAGCGCCGACGAAATTCCCGCCTTTGTCATCACGGCGTGGGCATTACAAAAGGATGTTTCAGTTCCTCGTCACATATATCTACCGTCGTGGTGACACTGTAGACCCGTAACGAATTTGAACCTGACTGCGCACCTTGGATGGTAAAACTTTTGCAGGCGCCGTGGCACGCCTTTCCCTATTCATCTCTGGCCCCACAAATGACGTCGCATCGAGCGGAACCCCACCGACCAGGACGCACCCGCACTTTGCATTCTATGAAGCGGTAATTACCCCCGGCAACTGGAGAGACCTTTCTCCGGCGTCCCATGGTACCCTCGGCGCCGCTTGGACCAAAGACAACAAATGTGCGGGTCGCCGCAAAAGGACACTGACAACCTTTCCCTCACTGGGATTATTATCGGCTAAACGCGCATCCAGGCTTTCCCAGACAAACGATGAAGGCCGGAAAGAGTGCCCGCGGCTGCTTCTAGCGCACCTCGAACACGTTAGCCCTGCCGGCAAAAAAAGGCACGCAGGCTATACAACAACAATTACGCAGCTGTCGGTAGACTTCATTCATTCACTGTGGTACTTGAACTGGACAGCCCGTCTAAGCCGTTTCCAAACGAATGCAACGTGCCTCCCTTGCTAAGTGGAAACAGAGTAGACAGAACAATGACTCCGCTACACATCGAAGTGGTAGTGGGATTTGCCCCAGATGGTGGGACATTTTTGGGAGAGCAACGCATTCTAATATTGGAGCATCCCGAATGGAGCATCCCTGCACAATATTACGTGAGACGCAATTTTGCTCGTGCTGCGCCTATACAACATTGCCCTGTTGAATTTCTATGAAAATTAACACGAAGTAGCTGCGAACTCCAACTTAAGCTGGGTTAGAATCCTAAAGATCAGCCTGTATACACGCGGCGAAAGCTTTATCGGTCACGCTTTGAATATTTCGCAGAAGCTCTATGCGGTAAGCCGACAGGATTTTAGTTCACTTAAGTAAAATGTTAACACGGGAAATCTATAGCTTTATCTTTGGTACCGCAGCCGTGGTGAACACCAGCCGTGTAACGGTCGGATCGCATATAATTCACGTGATCGCCGTAACCGCAGGGCTCGCTGTGCCTCTCATATTTGGAAGTTTAGGAATCTGAGGCTTCGCCAGTGTCACAAACACAAGTAAATAACCTTCGCTTAAATAAAGTCGAATCCTACGTTGCCTGGCGATATAAAAAAAGCTTCTGCAACAACTCGTTCAGTAAGCCAAATCTTTAACTAGCTTGCGGAAGCTGCGAATTTTCAGTGTTATGACGCTCTTAGGTAGGAACAGCCTAGCAGAGGATGGGCCTGTTTGCAACTTGGCTTCCGACCTGTTTGGAACTTGGCTTCCGTCATACGTAGCTGACGCATGAAGAGTCGTCACTCCCGAACGTTAGTAAAAGATTTGGCCGACTGTAAATGCATAATTGCAGAATTGCTTGGGTTTGGGCGAGTTGGTTTTCCATATCGACTTGAAATTTCAGCTTGAACAAAAAAACGACAGGGCTTAGGAAGGAAACACGGACAGCACTGTGTCCGTGTTTCCTTCCTAAGTCCTGTCGTTTTTTTGTTCAAGCTGAAATTTCAAGTCGATATGCATAATTGCTGCGTAGATACGACTGGCCGCAACGAAGCGTTGATATCTTGCAAAGGTAAGCGAAGACAACTTTTTTCATACACGAATGCAGCTACCATATGCAGCTACCATATGTCGAACTAAATAGGAGCGATAGCAGTATATTCTCTGCTCTGTCAACTGCCTTGAGAGGGCACCAGCTTCAGCGATGCGCTGTGCGCGTAGGTGGAGCGGGTGCAATGCGCCTCCCCGACAGCAGTGACCCCAGCGGCAGTTTTGTCCCTGTAAAAAACTGCGGCCGGATTTTCGGGACTAGAAAAGCATTGAGGAGCTCTGGTTATACCAAACATCCTTGTCCACGTGCTCATGGTGGCCATCTCAGCATTCACTTTGGTTTGCGGTGGTGCTTTTAGTCGCGCAAACAAAAAAGAAACAAAGGTGGCACGTGTCTACGATACGACAAGTACGTTGACTTCGGCAAAAAATATTCGCCGACTCCTGTAGGCTTCATTGCGCAGCCTAATTGCTGAAGGATATTCAAAGTATAACAAGCAGTTGACGCGAAACGTGTTTGTAAGACCAGAGGGGGATCCCTTTATCTTGGTGAAGTATCCGCTGTGTGCTCCTCATTCAGCAGTCCTTGGGTAATTAATTACCCAAGGACTGCTGAATGAGGAGCAATTAAAAAGCCACAAACACGACGCAAACACTTCCCAGAACTCTACAGACAAGAGATTCCGCTACACTCGCGGTATTTTTATCCAATGACCCAATGATCCCTCTTTTGCGCGTTTTTTGGGTTTTAACTGAGGTCAAATATTTACACCTCATTTCTTATCACGCCGAGTCACAACCTGGCCCTTCACACCAGCCATCTTCATTGCCTTCTAATTCATTTTACTTTTATTCTTGCTGACAGATTATAGTGTATATATTTATTGCACTTTGACTAAATTGACTTTTGGGCCTTTTTACCGACACGCGTTTCTTGGTCAATAGTGCGCACAACCACCCATTCGATAATGGGGTATCTTGTTTAGACTCGCCCCGCTCAAGACTGCCTCTCTCCTGTCCGAGTCATGTGCCTCTGCGGCTGGCTAAACTTTTGATGCTCGCTCATACAGGTGGATTCCCGCATGCGACTTCGTACACAGCGCCCTCAATTAAAACTGTCTTTACAAAACCTGCATTTATGGGAACAAGCGCATGCCCCAACTGGTGCGCCGGCACCTGGGCTGCATATGCACACAGAACACAAATAAGCCGTAATGGGAGTAAATGGCTTGTGTCATAACTCAGTACCAATTCGGAGTTTTCAAAACTCCTTCCAATGGGAGTTTCGCCTTACTCCCATTATTTCGGCAGTTTTTTCAGTAGCATATGGGAGTTTCATTTTACTGCCACTACAATGGGAGTTTCCAGGGGTACCATTGGGAGTGTATTGTTTCCTCCAACTGGGAGTTTTCAGGGGGCGCATTGGGAGCAGTGTTGACCTGCATTCGAGGTTTTTTTGTGTGTGTGTTTTTGTGCGCTTCATATATATGCGCTGCAGTGGAATTTATTACTGCATTTGGGAGTTCTTAATAAGGGCACAGGCCGCATTTTTATTTTTCGTTGGGGATCACGTAATTTCTAGTCTTTTTCCGCTTCAAACGTTGAATGTCGAAACGTGAAAAGTTTGTTTTCTGCACAGTCAATTTATTGCATAAAAATTACATGAATACGATATACGTGTGAACACGTTAATAAGACAATAAAAACACTGAATCAACAAAACACCTACATCGAGAACACAAGGTATCTTGGTAAGAACTTTATCTACTACAACACTCCTCAAAGAAAAAAATTCAAGCCATTTGCAAACAATGAGGTCAGCATGTCGTCGGTGCGCTGTTTGCTTGCACCTGCCTCCCAAACGCTGACGTTGCCGCACCCCCTGGCACGTTCTTCTGGAAGCCACAGCAGCACATTCATTAGATGGATAACAAAACGCTTTAAATCTGCAGTAACAAATACATAAGCATATTGGGCATCTGACCTGAAAAAAAAAAAAAAGAAACGGCACTGTAAAGACGCTGAACTTGTCACTCTTGTGTCCAACTTTCCGTAATGTCTGAATGTTTGTTTAAAGCTACGCAAAATTGCACTTCTGTCCGAGACACCTGCGCTCACTAGTTCGTCAAAACGACATGTTCTGCTGTTCAAAAAGGTGCGCGACCCTTGTGGCGACCAACTTCTCAAAATGCTGCCTTTGCCTCTTTTCCTTGCGTGTAGTGTTCTGGGAACAAGCTTCAGGTTTTACCCCCCGCACTGCCCCTCTTTCCCCTCACCGAAAGTTAAGGAAAAATTTCGGTCGGTGTGACGCCTGCGCGTGCCCCCCTTCAAAAAATAACATAAAATAAGCAGTCATCGGTCGACTCTACAGAATGCTCCCTGGAATGGCGTTTGCTGGTTATAGTTACACGCGCCTAGCATACGGAGAGCTTCCACGGGGCCCCGACCTTCTCCCTTTCCAGTGAAAGCAATTAATCGCCGGCGGCACGCGGCAGTCACCCTCCTCGTAGCAGGCGCGGCTGGCACCACACCTACTTCTCAATAAAAGCGGCCGCCCTGCGACGTTTGACCGGCCAACTTCACCCTCGCTTGCCAGTAAGCCACAGACACAGCCTAACAAAAACACCTAACAGCCGTCCAGAGTTCGGACAGTTTTCATTCTGCTTGCGAGTGTGAACCAGTGAGTGTTCTGCTCGAGACCCGCGCAAATACGCATTGCTTTCACACCGTTCGGCCTCCCCAATGACGTTCCGGGCATGGTGCCGTCTTTCACGCACAACGCTCACCTCCAGTGGCGGAGAATCGCCCGTGCAGTGGCGCGGGAAACACGTTGAGTTTATTTGACGCTAGAAGGGGCACAAGTCTCCCAAAATGTTGCGTACAATAAAAAACGTGAACAGCTTACCTTCAACCACCTCGCAGAGGCACAACCGCGTTGTTTTTAACGAGCTACTCTCAGCGATCACTGCATTTAGGCCTCGCGTCGGCTCGCTGGCGTATTCCGTCGGCTCGAAGGTCGGTGACACGGAGGCGACGTTGCAGTCCGTCGCACGTCAGTCCAGGCTGGTTCCACAATGTTCGCAACGAGCTTCGGTTGTTGGGAAGCACTTCACATCCGTTCGTCCGGCCGCAAGTTCACACTGGCAATAAATTTTCGGGGACGGTGGAGCTCACACAACACACGACACCAACTGGCAGCCATTTTGTAAGGACGCGTAGAGGAGGAAGGGGTGAAGGAGGAGGAGAAGGAAATGGAGGTGCTTGGTAGTTTTTAATACTCCCATTCGGACAAACGCAGTAATCACAGCCAGATACTGCGTTTTGTGAAGAGGTACAACCGTGGTAAATGCGCTTATTTACGACGGCTTGTGGCCTCCGGTGTAAACTGGCAGTTTTTCCACCATCATACTACCACACGTGGGAGCAGGCCGCCTGTCGTGAGGAGTTTAAAAGACGTATTCCAGCCAAGAAACTCCCATTCAGGCTAACTTGTGTTTTGTGTGTGCGTCGTATGGGCGCACGGTATGAGACCGAGCCCGCTTATACATTGCATTTACGGTGTGGCAGCGGGCCTCCGATATGTGAATTTAATTAGCCTGACCAAATTGGCTCAGGGAACTCCAGGAATGTTAAAATACAATAAACTCGTCGAGGCGAAGTCACACCCTGCGTAAAACATATTCGCAGTTGTTAAACTCCAAGGAGAAACATTCTTGCCTTTGTTGTCAGCAATTTTTCACCCAACGCCGAAACCTCTGGTGGTCTAAGCTGCAAACTTCTAGCGGTCTAAGCTTTAATGAAGTACAGCGGAAGACGTCAAAATGATCGTTCATGCTGTCTAGAACGCCCTGAGTGAAGTCGGCGCTGCTGGCAGCAATGAGATCGGGCCTGCACAATCAGCGTTCTTTCGCGACTAAGCGCGCGAAAGTCCATTTGTGTACTTAATGCGACGGTGACAGACGCTATCGTGCCCCTGCAGGCCAATCGTGGCGTTGCTATTCCCCCACTGGTAATGGCAACGCCACAGTTTACTTCAGTGTGTATACTTAAGATTAAAATACTCGTTCTTTCTGGCCGCGGGGACACGAGCAACCGTTTATCGAGAGACGCCCCACTCCAAGTTATGTCCGTAAATTTTGTGAACAAAAATAAGGGTCCCACTTTATATACGCATGGAATACATAGTCTTGTTACTTGCCATGAGTTCTGCGTCGTTACTAAGCTGCCCAATAGTAATAACGTCATTTGCTCCTAATATATGAATTTAAAATGCTTGTTTCACATTCTACGATTTAAGCTGACAATATTTATCATGACTGCATTTCACGGACTGGCCAGAAATGCTGCTTTGAGCTCAATTCTGGCACGAGTAGTTTATGCACGTGCAACAATCTCAATTAGACTGGCCACAGAAATGCAATTTACTCGATATGCGTGACGTTTGATCAATATGTTTTGCAGGTTGTTATGGCAAGGTGCAGGACCCTGTTGCGTGAGAGCATTGTGTCTTTCAATGTAGCCACAACAGGTACTCGCGAAAGAAATCATGTGCAGCACCGCAGAGAAGACAGCCATGAATCCCCAACACCGCAGCGCATGCTGATTCGGCGGGCTACTTGCAAACGGCGATCTTTTTGTCCTGCTTCCCCGCTTGCATATCTAGTCGTAATAAAAGCCGAGAGCTAACGTCTTCTAAATAAATAAAAAATAGCTCATCAACAAAGCTACCAGTTTGGGCCTTTTGAAGGCAAATATGATATTGCGTGTTTCTTTTTGCGTAAGCAGACGATCATATATATTTCTGCTTCCTATAAAACGCAGAGCACTATCTACAGTTCGCATCCGCACCGAAACCAACTTTCTAGTTATTGAAAGGTAGGATAAGAACGCCGCAGTGTATTTTTAAGTTATACACTCAAACATCGTTATAGCGTAATGGGATATAACGAAGTAAATGCAATTACCCTTAATATTTCCATAGAGAAACATGCATTTAAAACCCCGTTGTAACGAAGTACAATTGACCTGTCAATGGATATACCAAACTATATTATTCTCTCCCCTACTCCCCAATAACCCGACCACGGTGCGTGAATTATTCTGCAGAGTTCGCAACTCGTTCGGCGCGGCTATTTTAAAACTCCTGCGTCAACCTCACCGCCATGCGTAGCCATGCCACTCGCGGCCGAGCGAGCCTTGTTCCTCACTCAGCCAGCGTGGCGGCACGAGCGTGCGAGCGGGTCACGTGACGGCAGTGGGGCGCCACAAGGTGTTTTCCCTCAGCGCCGATGCCGACGCGGTCACTACGGAGGAGCCGACGTTATTAGAATAGGGAGGAGCCAACTGACAGATGGCACCGGACAAAGCGACGCAAGCGACGCCAAAGCAAGGGGGTTAAAAAAAATTTCGCCAAAGGTGCCGTGGTCTCTCATGCACACATCTTCGACGCGTCAAATTCATAGCAGGCACTCCATGTGGTTGACCTTATACGTCGTTTCTTCGGCGCCCATGATGACGGGGAAAACGGCATCAGTACGCTAGACAACGCTGAAAAGGAAGTCTTTCGCTTGCGATGTCCGAAAAAAACCAGCATCACAGACGTTTTTCTAGCTATGACTGACTACCAATAAAGTTGGCAGTGTGCGCATTGAGGAGACAAAATATTTGTCTTCTATTCAATTTCCGTCGCCTGCGGAGTCGCGTAGCAGTACAGTGGGCCATGAGGCGGTTTCCTTTTTTGCATGCTTATTATTGTGCACTCAACTGAGCATACAGTGCCGCAAGCTGTTATAGTTGATGTAACAAAAAAATGGATAAAACAAAATATTTACGGCTCCCAATCCACTTCGCTATAACAAGGTTTGAGCATAGCTTGTTACTGACCTGAGGACAAGGTTGCGGGTTCTATTCCCGGCCGTGGCGACAGCTTTTCTGCAGGAGGCGAAAAGCAAAAACGCCCGTGTGTATGAGATTTCGGCGTAAATAAATAAATAAATAAATAAATAAATAAATAAATAAATAAATAAATAAATAAATAAATAAATAAATAAATAAATAAATAAATAAATAAATAAATAAATAAATAAATAAATAAATCAAGCTTCGTTCTGGCATCTGCTTTTCTTCTGCTGCTTGCCTCATAAACAAGATACGAAGGCTGCCCTTCCTCGCTGGACAGCTGAATATTAACTGGTGTACCCGCTGCTGGCGTAATTCTACAATAACAATAAACAAAAAATAAGGACTTCATTTAATGAAACCAGAAAAAGTTACTGGGCATTATTCTCCTTCTCCCCTGAAGGCGGCAAAGAGAAGTTTATTTATGTCTGCAGGGCAGACATAGTCAAATTCTTGCTGACATTGTTAGGGATGCAAGAACAGAAATTATTGTCTGCTTACGCAAACACCAATGACACATGATGGAGGGTGTGGGTTTTGACCCCGTATACATCGAGAAGATAGCGTTGCTGCAGACAAAGCGCCTCGAGCGGAGTTGACTCCTGTTCACCAACGCACCAGTCGTCGACTCCAAGGTGCTTCACCCGAATTTCGACTTCTGCCAGCGACAACCAGGGCAGCGACAACACACGCCATTGCCTCAACTACGACGCAGACTGACAATTCCGTCCCAGGTCAGTTCGTGATCCATCAGCCGCGAACGCCGCCAACATTTAACGGCGATATCTTTGGGGACGCTGAGGACTGGCTTAACCTCTATGAGAGCGTCGCCAGCTTTAATGCTTGGGATGCAGTGCTGAAACAGCGACAAGTGTATTTCTCGCTCGACCACCACGCGAGGACGTGGTTTGAGAATCATGAAAGGGAGTTCCCAACCGAGGACGAATTTCGCAGTAGGTTTCTGGCTGCCTATACAAGAGGCGACCGGTGGGAAAAGGTAGAAGCTGGGCTACACGCCAGAAATCTGCGTCCCAATAACAGCGTGGCAATGTACTGCGAGGACATGTACAGCCTTTTCACACGCCCCGACCCGAGTATGGCTGAAGACAAGAAGCTGGGCCACCTCATGCGAGGTGTGAAACAGGAGCTCTTTGCCGGGCTTGTTCGCCACCCACCGCACACCGTCGCAGAATTTGTTGCAGAAGCAACGCCAATGGAGAGGACACTGGAAGAGCGCGCCAGACAGTATGACCGCAACCTCGGCTGCGCGCCAGCGGATGTGCTGTCTACTGCATTCGCCACGAGCTAGGATGCTCACGAGAGCTAATTCGTTCTGTCGTGCCGGAAGAACTCCGCATGTCCCAACTGCCTACGGCTTCGTTGGCGTGCGCCTCTCTTGCTCAAGTGGTTAGAGATGAAGTAAAGCAAGCTGTTCGAGAACCCGTGGAACTAAATCTGCAGCTGCCTCCTCTCTAGTCTGCCGCATACGCTCAAGCTCTGCAACAACCCAGCCCGTGTGCTACTGCGAGTGTCGCCCGTCCGGTGTCTACCCCGCACCTAACCAATAACGGAACGTGTGGATAAAACTAGTGGGCACTTTAAATTACTAAGCACACGGAGAGTAAAAGTGGCGACACAGCTGGAGAAAAAGCACCGGCAAGCGGGCTTCGTTCCTCTCTTCGCCCGGTCCACTATCGCGCTAACGCTACCGGGATTGACCGCGTCGCCACTGTAATTATAGACACCGTTACAATATCTTACTTATAGCCCCAATGCAGTGAATGATGAGCAAAACAGCAGATTTATCTATTTATTTATTCAGGTCACCCTTAAAGGCCCTCTAGAAGAGGGTATATAGGGGGAGGGGGGAATGCATCGACGACTTGCAGGAGCAAGTAAATGGTTTAATTAGGAAAATCGATGATCTGGAGAATAGGAGTCAAAGAAACAATATCATAATTTTTGGTGTCAAAGAACCCGAGGGCGAACCTCAACAATCTCTTGAAGAGCAAGTAACAAAACATATCTTTGAAGATTTGCTCAAAATCTCGGATGTCGCAATCGAACGAATTCACAGAACTGGGCGACCAGCCGAGAACAAGTGCCGTCCAGTCATTTTAAAACTGGTTGACGGAAGAGATAAGGTTAAAATCTTCAAAAACTGCTGCAACCTAAAGGGCACGGAATACAGCATCTCGGAAGACTTTTCCCCTCGCGTTCAGGCCATCCGAAAAAAGTTATGGGCAAGCGCAAAAGCGGAAAGAGATAGTGGTGTGAAAGTTGATTTGCTGTTTGACAAGATAAAAATAAATGGAAAGTTACATCAATGGGACGACTTGCTCAACAAGAGAGTGCCATTATCTGCGCCGTGACGTCACAACAGCGACACAAACACGACCGTACCGGGTACAGTTTCGCCTAATCTGCATCGTATCTCAAGGCACTTTTCACTCTTAAATATAAATGTTCGAAGTGTCGTCAACAAATCTGATGATTTAGAAAGTCTCCTCATTGCGCATGATCCCGACGTCACTATCCTCACGGAAACGTGGCTTCACAGCGGCATTCCTGACTGGACAATTATTCCTAACTCTTATGAAATTATTCGCCAAGATCGAGGTTCAAAAGGGGGAGGTGTAGGAATAGTACTAAAAAATGGTCTCAATTATACGTGTTTGCCAAACAATACGTGTATTGAAATGACTTGGATTGTCCTTCAGCATAATAATCTCAGTATACTTATTGGTGCCGTCTACAGGCCTCCGAACTCCGACATTTCAGTTCTTGAAACACTGCACGACTATCTTAGCGAGTATTGCAAACGCTATACACACGTAATCCTGTGTGGGGATTTCAACCTGCCAAAAATTGACTGGGATCGCCTCAGCATTGATTCCAATTGCCGGCACTCGGAATTACTACTCGACACAGTTTTTTCGTTCAACTTAACGCAGCTAGTAAGAATGCCCACTCGACTTACACCAGGCACGAGTTCAATTCTCGACCTTATCTTTCTTTCCGAGGCTATCCTCGGGTACAATAACACAATAGAAATTCAACCTGGAATTTCTGATCACGAACTAGTATTGTTCCACAGCAACATGCTATGCACCCCCTCTACTCCTGTGATACGAAAGTATCTTGATTTCAATGCTGCCCCGGACGAAAGCATTTTAGATTTACTTGAACTGGAATTCGATAAATTTCATTCCGAGTACAACAACAACGGACCGAGTGTTGATGCGCTCTGGACTCAATTTAAAAACATCGTGCAGAAGTGCATTACTTATGTTCCATTAAAAAAGAAAAAAATTGCTAACCAAAGTCCCTGGATCACACGTGAGATTCTTCAACTCAAACGTAAAATAAGACGACTATCACGAATTTCCAACGCAGCCAGTAATGGTCTTCTAACGACCCTGCGGACTCAGCTTCGGAAAAAAATCAAAAGCTCGAAATTTCACTTTTTAAATGTAAGGATGCATAACTTCATGAGTGTTAGTCCGAGAAAATTCTGGATGCACCTTACTAACAAAAAAGAGGGAGTAAAGAAACTAAAAGTGAATAATGTTGATGTCATTGACCCGCGCTCCTTGGCAATAGCCTTCAATGATTACTTTTCCTCTGTATTTTTACGGACAGTCGACTCACCACCAGAATGTTTGGTGTCTTGCATAAATATACCTGATTTGGTTGTTACCGAGGAGGGCATTTTCTCCGCTCTGCTCCACCTCGACGCAAAAAAATCAGCTGGACCGGACGATATACCAAATGCTTTCCTTGTTAGGTATGCTGAGTGGTGCTCAAGATTTTTGTTTGTAATTTTTCGAGAAAGCATCCTACGAGGTGAAGTTCCAGAAGACTGGAAAAAGGCTAAAGTTGTCCCCGTTCCCAAGACCGGCGACAAATTTGATATTAAAAATTGCCGGCCGATTTCTCTCTTATGCACAGCAAGTAAAGTGATGGAACACTTTCTTTTCAAACATATCAGCTCATTCTTGGAACAAAATAACTTCTTCTCTCCTAATCAACACGGCTTTCGGCGTGGGTTTTCAACCCTAACGCAGTTAATTCATACTACAAACGATCTCTTTAAATCGCTTGATGAAGGCGGGCAAATTGACGCAGTTTTTATAGATTTTGAAAAAGCCGTTGACCGTGTCTCCCATTCTCACTTGCTGTTTAAAATAAAAAAATTATTAGCTAACCCGAAAATTCTCCGGTGGCTTCATTCGTATTTGTCAGGCAGATGTCAGTACGTCCACATTGCTAATAATACGTCAAACTTAGCCCCCGTATACTCTGGTGTTCCCCAAGGTTCGGTCCTGGGTCCACTCTTATTTTTGATTTATTTGAACGATCTGTCTTCTTCATCTTCAGTGCGCTGTCGGCTTTTTGCCGATGACTGCGTTGCGTACCTTCCTGTTCGCACGAGAGAGGACCAGACTGCCCTTAGCATGTATCTAAGCGCTATCACTGACTGGTGCAATTCCTGGAAAATGAGCTTCAATGTAAAAAAGTGTGCCCAAATTACCATAACGCGTAAAAGAGACCCCCTCGAATTTCCTTACAAACTGAACAATACTGCACTGCAAACTGTACACCAGTTTAAATACCTAGGTGTAACAATAACTTCAAATCTAAGCTGGGACACACATATTCGTATCATATCATCAATTGCTATTCAACGTTTGTGGTTGCTAAGGCACCGATTAAAACATTGCACAAGCAAAACAAAACAATTGGCATACACAACTTAGTACGACCTATATTAGAATATGCAGACGTTGTGTGGGATCCCCATACGAAAGCAGACATACACTGTCTTGAACGCATTCAAAACAAATCCCTACGGTTTATTTACAACGCGTACGGCAGGCGAGTTTCAGTTACAGAGCTACGTTCCCGATCAGGACTTCCAACACTACAAGCACGCTGGAAAATACACCGCCTAAAATTTCTGTTCAACATTGTTAACAATAACTTAGGAATAGCCTTTGACACCTACATGCAGTTTAATAAATCGCGTCAAACACGTAACAAACATGCCAAAACAATCGAAATGCCCCGCACAAAAACTAATGCTCACCGTTTTTCTTTTTTTCAACGAACAATATCGGATTGGAATGCGCTGCCACAAGCTGTCACTGAAATTGTGACCCCGGAATCATTCGTATCATCTATCAGTTCGTACTTTTAACAAACAAACAGGGCCCGCAAGACGCCAACGAGCGTTATCGCCATTGGGCAAACATTGTGTACATTTCAACTTGTGTGTATTTTCTTGGAAGCCCGGATGTACCTACCCAACAGTCTGTTTTCTGGTGTGTTACGCGTTTTTTTTTTTTCTGCTTATTCCTGCTCCGGAACCTTTGTGATGGATGTACTTAACCAAGAGTGCTTTTGTCCGCTATGTCAAGCGCTATTTTGTTTTTTCTTCGGGCTGGCTGGCTGGCGCCGCATCTTTTCAAAGTGCTA
>NW_027526203.1:125327407-125372407 GCF_048455015.1 Haemaphysalis longicornis | reverse complement strand
GCTAGTGCGTCAGGAATTTGCGCAACGCTAGGTGCAACACGCACGGAAAAAATGCTAGTTATGTTATTGCTGGTTCGGTCATCTCTTGTTTCGTCTGATGTCTTGCTTCCTTTTCTTTGGTTAGCGCCGGCTTCCGTCGTGGTCGTTGAGCGAGTTAAAATAAGAGCTGGAACCATGACCTCACCAGCTTTAACTAAACAGCGAAATCAGATCAGCTTTCTTGAACTCATCTCCACATCAAACTTGTAGCTGAAGTTTGGGTCCAGATAGGTAAGCTAACATAAGGGTAGCTTAAGCAACCCAGCCTTCATTTAAACCTCACCTCCCTCATAACATCACCCATTACGCTACCTTGCCCCGAAATCCTTAATTAATCAACTTTACGTGCTGATCTAGATTTCTTCTTAAGGTTTATTATCAAGACATAATGAATGCGCATGTGAAACTGCCCTGATACTTAAATTGCATTAGAGAACTGTAGCATCCCTGCTTGATTTTATAGTTCAAAACTTTTCGCTTCATTCGCATAGGCGTGGCAACTCAGCCGATATTCTCTTCTGTTGGAAATAGTAATGCCACTTTCCCGCTTTCGAAATGGAGCTGGGTGCATTCCCGCACTGCTGTACTTGCTTTGCGTTGAAACCATATCACCTTCTGTGTTTTCGACAAAAATGAGGGTACAAAAGTAGTTTTAAGCCAACGAAATTACTAGCACGCAAAAGCTCTTCATAGAGAATTTTTGTCGTTCGTCCTGCTGAGCGTTATAGGGGTATGTAGGTCGGCTACGGGAGTTTTGCACGCTTGCGACTTGCTAACTGCCGAAGTACAGCTCAGCACACTTAGCTGAAGTATTATGAGGGCATATTATTGTTTACGTCGGCGTATATCTGTTTCTCCGAAGAAAGGGCGTCTACTGGGTCGCAGACAATTCATCGAACGCCGTTTTATCGAACGCCATTCCATAGAAGCCGTTTCATCGAGCACCATTTCATAGAACGCCGTTTGGTAAGACGTTTCATCAAGGAAATTTCATCGAATTCGGTCGCACGCAATAGAGCAGAGCTTTCAGGACGCATGGACTGGAATGAATGAAATTTTTATTTTTTGCACTTTATTTTATGCTGCTCATTTTGGTACTTCATTATGGCCACTTTTAATGCGGGAGAAACTGCTCATCTGTTGTCTTTTTTTTCAAGCATGGGACCAAGCGTTTTGGCACGTACATGAGCATTGATGACTTCGCTAGATACTGTCATTATTTTAAGTGCTTCAGCTAACGATATTTCAAAACGGCGTGAATAATTGAATTGATAATTCCCGAACATGGGAAGGCAAAGCTTTGTCTTGATGGGTATACGCATACATCGTCAACAAAAACGTCGATTGAAAAGTCTATTAGAAGTGCCGAGTCGCGGGGGTCACCATCCGAGAAGAAGGGCAAGCCTACCAAGAAGTACGCAGAACGCAGGAACATAAGCACGCTCCGGACAGCACAAGGGTGGATGTCTTGCGTAGGAATGAAGCTTTAAAACGGATTCCTGCTCGCACTACTAGAGCTCTTGGAGGCACTTCCTGGAGGCACTTCCTGGAGGCACTTTCATTTTAGCACATGAAAGTGCCTACAAAATGTCGGAACTTGCCTGGACGATCTCTACAGGAGCGCTAGTAGTGTGAGCAGCAATGTATGCGAGTAGCTTCTAGGCGCATCTTTTTTTTCGATACGCAGCAGGTGACCACGGGGAGATAAAAATACCGGAGACCAAGCTCTCACATTTCGGTTTTCGGTCGGCCTAGTTTCTTCGAAAACAGAGGGCACCTCTGCATGGTTGTTCAAGGTGCGCATGGGTTATTCACTATTAGTATCAAGACTACGTTCCCTGAAGAGAGAAAAATTACTTCTTTATTTTCACTGCAGGCGTTCGTTCACGTCTCAAGCAGCCACGTCGCGGTGTTTGTGCCTCCCTTTATCATCTCTAATTTCGAAGCGGCAGCAATCAGGGGGCTACGTAGTATATTTTCTAATAGTGTGCACCCCATTTGTTTTACATTTAGCTCAAAACCTCTACAGACGCGTGCAAAAGTGGGGATTACAGACACTTTATGCAAGCGACGCCAATTTGCCGGCCCTCGTCCGACAACTCTGCGCTTTGGCCTTTCGTTCAACGAGTACGCCTAGAGTTACTGGGCGCATTCCTAAAGTCTTGCTGGCTCACCGGGTTTGACGAGCTGAAGGAGGAGTTCCCGCCGGCCGCCTCGGAGCTGGTATGCTGGTTCGAAAGGAATTAGGTAGTGGGAAAGCCACGCCAGCCGCCCGGTAGACTGGTGATCTGCGCGAAACCTCGGTTTCCTCCTGCCTCCTGGTCTTTCCAGCCCTTAGCCGAACCGGGGTTACTACTTCGGAATAAATGCAGAAATCTAGCAGAGCAGGTTTTCTAAAGTTGCCTGAATCTCATGTCCCGGCATTTGGCAGTTCCTCAGCCACCTTCAACAGAAGCAAAATGCTACTGATGACCGGCTGAAAGCCCTTCTGCGTAGCCAGCACCTGCCAAAGCAGAGGAAGGCTGTGCTAGCCAAAGAAGATGCCCTCGAGGGCACCTCGAGCAACCGGGGAAACATGCCATTAAAGCACTATTTAAGGTCAAGTGCTCATCAATAAAGAAGTGACTGCGTTTTCGAACTCGTTTATTCTATTGTTCAATGTAACCTATATTCTCACATGGGCCTTGTGATACAAAATTCTTGAATTTCTGCCAGTAGGATGATGAATTTCCAGCGCGTCCTAAAAATGTGTGGACTCCATGGATGATGCAGCATACCGGTCAGGCGCCCCGCGTAGTCCTAGTCTCTTCAATGTGTTTAGGCGAAAGGCGATCTCGTCGTACAAGCTCAGCAGCCTCTCGCCGCCCGCAGAGGTGTTCACCGGAGTTATGGCGGGAAGGGCGTCGACATGTTCCGCCGTTAACAAGTCCTTGGTCGAAAACGGTGTTTGAGGATCTCGACTGCGGCGTCATATCCATCTTCCCTCGATCGCGGCCTTAGCGGTACCACTCAGTTGCGAGCGGAGGTGCTTGAATTTACCGATTTACGTGAAATGTTGGTTTGTGTTGATGGTGACGTCAAATTGTTCCCAACATCCCTGCCAGTCGTGACGGACCCAAGAGAACGGCACGATCTGCAGCTTGGGGAGGCCGACGCGGGGAACTGGCGCGGCAGGATGAGCCGTGGATTCACTCGCCATTCGTCCTTGACTGGGCACCCCAACAGCGGAGTTAGAGGAACCGGTGACAGCAGACAGGGATGATTGGGCGTTGTCTTGCGTGGGCCCAGATTTGGAAAATTCTGTCCTCGTAGTCCCACGCTGTGGCGTAATCGGCTTGAAGGGACTCGTCAGTCAGTTCTACCTGGATCTCGGCGTCCAGGGCGCGCAGCTCTATCTGTTTCTCGGTTTGGAGGGTGACGTAGCCCCGAACTCGGTGCTCAGGGGCAGCGGGATCCTGGAGCAGAGGGCCAAGCGCGGCGATCGTCTTAGTGATGCCAGCCCGCAGGCAGCCCAGAGGTCAGCGTTCGTGCTCCATGACGGGGGGAACCGGGAGCCCAAGCGGGTTTTCGGTACCCGCAGATATATCATCCGGCTAACCGTTCGGCTCGGAAAACGCCGGAAGCGGGACCACAACTGTCAACAAAGGCAGGCCTGGGACGAGTACTATCTAATTACAGTTAAATCATAGGTTAACCAAGTGAAACCAAGACTTAACCATGATAACGCGAGCTTGAGCTTTTGTTTTGCATTACCAAGGTTAGTTGAGCTTAGCCGCACCCATTGTTTTCATGGTACAACATAACAACCAATATCAATTTTTAAAATATTAAATTTTTTTTAACTGTTAAGACTTTTATATTTTACTAACTGCTTTTGTGATACAATAAGCAAAGCACTCCCACATTTCAATGATAAGGGACAAATATACGTAACTGGGAATTTTCCCTCGGGATTTATATAATTTATCCCTTTTAGAACCACAAGTGTTATCTGCTCCGTGGTTATAGCGAAATTTTGTGTTTCATTTGTGACAAGTAACCTCAGTAAAAAGTCCGCAAAAGAGGCGAATATCACAGTGCCTTCACGAATTTCCCGCGCCAGGTGGAGTTCAGAAGAAAACTCAAACTATCAGTTCACAGATTCGAATTTGGCTTTAATCGCTACGGTTGTTACCGACCGAATCAGTAAAACAAACATAGCATACCTGTTGATGAACCGCACCATAAATGTATTTGCAGCAACTTTGCAACAAGTACAAAAAATCTCCCGTACTTTCGAGCACGCATACACATGCAGTAGTTAAAATAGGTAAACAAATGCAACGTTTTAGGACATTGTATTCATTTTTGCTTCTCTTTGTTCGTGCCGGAGTTCTGGTACAGTGCTTAGACGAGCCTGTCAACATCGTTGACTCGCAATCTCGTGTAGGTTGCGATTGGGCATTTTCCAGCTTACTGCAGAAGAGCGGTGGGCTTCGAACTTCGCAGAAACTCTTGGAGAGCACCTGCATAGTTCCGGCCATCTAACGCTTTTCATATGAGTGACATTGTCCGGTTCAACTAACCGCGTGCAAATGGAGAGCTTTTTTTGAGCGCCCTCTACGTAATTATCATCGTCGGTTGAGTCACGCAGTTTCTTCTCTCTCTCCCGTTCTACCGTGCACAGGTATTTCGCCGTGGTGCGTCCCCTGTGCTCCCGGCTCCCTCGGTGGCTGGCTCTGGCCACCGTGTGCGGGGTATGGACGGCGTCCGCACTACTGTCCCTGCCCAACCTGCTGTATTCCCGGACGCGATCCTACCGGTACGCCGACCGTAGCCTGCGCACGGTGTGCCTGCTCATATGGCCTGACGGACCTGCCTACGTGTCCCGCACAGACTACGTGTGAGTGTTGCTTACCTCCTCGCTCTTTACATTCGCGTTGAAATTGCAGATTGCCGAGGACCAGCCGCAAATTGCTGGATGACAGGCGCATACTGGTAAAATATCTACATCTATAAAAACAGTGATTCGCTGTTGGCCCCATCGAAGTTTAGAACTTCAATGAAAAGTGTCATGTGCCACGCAACGTGTCTGTGCGTGGACGCGTAAATACGTGAGAAGTTTGGAGACTTAGCATAAGGACAGAGCGCTAGAGTTACCACGAATAGAATTAGTACAAACTCCAACGGCTACCGACAAGGGAGTCGTGGTAGTAGGTCTTGATTCTCAGTTTCTATTTGTGGACACTCCTGCGTGGTTTCGCGTACAAAATTGATGACCTATTTAACAAATTGAGAGGATGGGGATTTTAAAATACATAATAAAGACACCGACCACACGAGAAAATAAAACAATGCCTTTTCGCCCCCCCCCCCTCCCCCCCCCCCCCCCCCCCGAACGGAAGCCTTGTTCTTCGCACTCACACAGGGCTCTGTGAACAAGGCTCCCGTTCGGGGGGCCGAAACGTCATTGTTTTATTTTCTCGTGTGGTCGGTGTCTTCTTTATTATGTATTTTAAGGTCTTTCCCGACCAGACTAGCGTCCGTCGAAGCCTCGATTTCAGGACGGAGATTAATTCAACCGAATTTCAGATTGTGGCCAATCCGGACAGAGCGCTTCCAATACGTCGGGGTGAGAAAATAGGGGAGATAGACACATATGGATGGTCCCTAGGGGTGAAGAACAAAAACTGCAACGGGCACTATCCCAACTCAGCGAACTAGGGAAGCGCTGTGTCGTTACCTGCTACCTGCCGTTCGAGTTAGGATTGACAGCAGCATGTGACGGTCTCTGAACAAGGGCTGCAGACCGAATTTTTGTGGATCTAGCAGCCTTAATAGACCATAAAAAGAAATTATTTCGGCGTCACAAAATGTACTCTAGACACACTCTCACGCTCATTAAGTACCGTGTAAACGCATTTCAACACACAAGGTACACTGCCTGCCCCGGACAGCTTGTGTCCTTGCGATTGATCTCTGGGGGATGCTCCCTGAACCAGGTACTTTCGTGCTCACTAGATTGCTCGCTTGCCTGTGTTTTTGCGTACTCTGTGGCTTTATTTTTCGTATTTTGTTTTCTCAATGACTTTACGAGGAAAAACTTGGCACTCAAGTTTCATCCCCTCAGCCACCAGTTAGCCGCATGCGAAAGTGCAGGCTATTGTGGAATTCACACCAGCTGTAAAGGTTGCAAATGGCAGGTGTTATGAAGGCAGAACGTCTAAATAGCATCAGGAAAAAGTGCGGAGGTAGCAGTGATTAGTTTTAACACAAACCAGACACTTGCGAGTCTGACAGCGAGATATCTGTAAGGTGTCGCTGTGAGATTGTAAAATCAAGTACTACGGGGAGATGATAGCGTAGCAGCAGTCCCACTGCCCCTAACTGTTTCGTCGGTAAACCTGTGCTTCTTCATTCATCGAGGCAAACTTCAGTTGCTTAAATCATTTTATGACTGACACTGTATCGATGCTTCCCGGAATTCAGCGGTAGCTTTTGAAAACAAAATAGCCAAATAAATTTCGGGTTTTTCTTTGGTACGCAAGATAAATAAAAAGAGCTCTTCTTTAGTGCCCGGGCTTCCATTCAACCAGAATTTGTAGTCTACAGTCACTGATATCTTCCCAGTGGTGCGCCACGAAAGGTGATTTAACAACGTATGGGTACGAGGTAGTTGGTACTCCATTATAACTCCGTTAAGCGCAGCAAAGAAAACACAGGACGTGGGAGACAAGGACCAGCGGTACATGCAACTGAATTTAAATAATAACAACGGGACATATAAATCGAAAAGAAAAACGGGCTTCTCGCCGCGGTGGCTCAGTGGCTAAGGTGATGTGCTGCTGAGCACACAGACGCGGGTTCGATTCCCAGCCGCGGTGGCCGCTTTTCTGATGGAGGGTAAAAGCAAAAACACCCGCGCGTACGAGATTTCGGTTCACGTGAAAGATCCCTAGGCGATCAAAATTGATCTGGAGCCCCCCACTACGGCGAGCCTCATAGCCCAGGCGTAGCTACTGCGCGTTAAGCCCCACAATCAGCCCAAACACAGACTTTAAATAAACAAGCATTGCACGTGTTCAAAGCCTCGCAAGTGAAGCTCTAGGATAACTATGCAGGAAGATGGGTTGTGGCACTGCTGCAATCTTGATACATACCGCAGCGGTGACTAGAGTCACAAAGAAATGACATCTGAAAGGTTCATTGTGGTTCAAACGACTAAACAGGGAGCGCCCAAATAAGCTGCGCCTTTCCGTCTCTCCCAGCACTTTGAGGATTGATTACAGAAAATAAGGTAAATGTAATGCAAAATATTCTCCTCCACCACAGTCTCCTATCCCGTCTCCCAACTCCTCGTCCCCCGACCCACTCACCGCCGCCCATGTAAAATTCGAACAACACTTGCAGCAACAACTTGACGAACTTAGCAAGTTGACCCTTCTCCGAGGACCGCATCATCGAACGTGTCAGCGACATCGTCAGTGCACGCATGGCCGTCCTAATCGAAGACGCCATAGCCAAAGTCTCAGACGCACACGCCCAACCCCATAGCCAATTCATTAGAGCTACCGCCAGCTTCTTACAGAACGCGAAGCCAAATTCCCAAATTCGAATTCGCCCTCCAACGCATCCAGGACAGTCTTTCCCTTTCCTGAAAGTCCACCCCAGAAAACCAAGCACCACCCGTATCATGCCTAACACACCCATTGACACTATAACTGTAGACTCCCCCCCCCCCCGATGCCATCGCCCTACAACAAACCAACACCTCCCCCCCGCCTGCCACAATACAACGTCATAACACAAAATCCCCAATCCCGCACGCTCGTCATTGCTCATAACTCCCACCCGGCACAACCGCCCCGCGTCAGCCAAACCATCCCTCACATCTTTCTCGAAATCACCTCGACTCGCCTAACAAGTGTGAGCGTATGCATTCTCAACATCTACAGCCTCCAGAACGACCAATTCAAGACCATGGAACCCCTCCTTTAAGAAGCGGTACAGAAAGCCGGATCCCACCCACTCCTCTTCCTTGGTGATTTCAACGTCCCTCACTTGAATTGGGCTACCGCTACGCCTCGAAAAAGGATACTGCCCGGCTCCGGGCAATCCAAAATAACCCCCTCGTCCTCCAAAACGACCTAATCGTCCAGACCCGAGCCGGCACCAGCGTTAGCCGTGACACGAAGCCTGACCTTACCTTTACCAGACACCATGGCCCGCATTCCAGTGGCACCGCCTTGACGGAAACCTCGGCAGCGATCCCTACCTCATCAATCAACACTCTCCGAAAACCGTTACATCGCAAACCCCTCCGTAGAGGCACCGCACGCCTCACGAACTGGTCTAACTTTCGTAAAGATTCTACACCCTTACCACCCATTGACCCTAAGCAGGCCGACTGGGCACAGGCCCTAGAACAGCGGGTCTGCGCCCACACCCAATCCATAGCCCTCACCGACGCCACGCCGGCGGCGGATCCACACCTCCTCAACGTGTGGGATGCCCGTCAGAGCCTTTGTAAAAGATGGAAGCTCCATCGCTACAATCAATCCCTCAGGAAGCGCATAGCCCGCCTGAACCAGGAGGTCCAAACCTACTCCGGCCCGCATTACAACCAAAACTGGCGGGACTTCTTCACCTGCGTGCGAGGTACCCTCGACACACTTAAGACCTCGCACCTCCTCCGCTCCACTCCACTCCTGGACAACCACTCCACTCAACGTCACTCAGCGCACTGCATTTATCTACACGCCACTTAACATTTTGTTCCTTTGTTTTCAATGTTCAGCTGGTTTCCTTCAAACGTAATATCCATCAACTCATCCGCAACCATTCGTAACACCTCGCGAGCTTCTCCGCACCCTCAGACAGCCCATGTTTGGGAATTTCGTCACCCTCACCCCAACCCGGACATTCAATACACCGCCCCTCTTAACGTCGACCTGGACTTCCCCCTCACGATGCCCGAACTCCAAGCCACCCTTTGCCGCCTTCCCCTCCACACAACCCCAGGCAGAGACCACATTAAATATAGAACTGTCCGCAACCTCCTGTAGGATCCCCTTTAAAGCCTCCTCACTTAATACAACAACCACTGGGAAGCCGGAACGTACCCCGCTCAGTAGCGCCATTCGGACTTTACCCTCATCCCCAAGCCCAACAAACCCAACCCCGCCACCACCCTCCGGCCCATCGCCGTCTCCTCCTGCCTCGGCAAGATCTATGAATGCCTTGTTCACCAGCACCTCGCCACCTAACAAAATTACGTAACCATAACCCCTCGCCCTGTTCAGTTTCCGCCAACACCTCTCACTGAAGACACCCCTATGCATATCAAAAAACAGCTTCTGGACCACCTCAGCCGCGACACCCCCAAAACACTCCTCACCCTCGATGCCAAAGGGGCCTTGACAACGTTACGCACCACACCTCAACCTCAACCACACCGGTTGCGGCCACCGCACCTGTCATTTCGTCTCCGCGTTCCTGCCGAATCGCACTGCCATCCTACAGCTCGGCCCTCTGCAGTTCCCTACATTCCACACCCCTGCCAAAAAACACACCGCAATGTTCCGTAATCTCCCCCTTACTCTTCAACATCGCCTTCCTCCTGCTCCCTAGCCCCTTGAATGCCATCCCCAGTATTCAGCATGCGCTTTATGCCAATGACCTCACGATATAACCGCCAGCAGGTCCACTGGCACGCAACAAGTTGCCCTCCAGCAAGCCATCAACACCACCGCCGAATACCTCCACCCTAGAGGCCTAACGGTCGATCCAAACAAGTCAGCCCTCGTCGTCCTCTGAACCCGCACCCGCGGCCGCGCCCTACAACGCACCACGAACCACAAGTAACCATCCAAGGCCCCACCCCCCGTCCCCATGCACGGGTGCCAACTACCGTTGGGGTACTCGGCGTCTCTTTCCACTACGACGGCTCTGGCCCCACTCTTCTCCCACAACTCCACAAGACGATCACACAACTCACGCATCTCATTCGGCGCATCCGCAGCTCCACTTACGGCCTCAAAGAACCAGACGCCTGCAAACTCGTCCAAGCCTCCTGATCAGTTGCCTCACGTACAGCTGCCCTTTCGCCAACCCCAGGACACAGGAAGCTAAGAAACCGGCTGCTCTGTACCGCAAGACCTACAACGCCGTCCTGGGCCTCTCTACCTACACCTCCAAAACACGCCTCCTCCAGCTTGGCCTCCGCAGCACCCTCACTGACATCTTGGATGCCCAACATGCATCCCACCTGCACAGACTCTCCCTCAGACGGGCCAGTCGACGGGTACTCCACTTCATCGGACGTACGGCCCCTGTCACCTTACACGCCCCCGAATGTATTCCCCAATCCATTCGTTAACGCATCCACGTTCCTCCCGTCCCCAATCATATGTACCACTTCTACAATCGAGGCCACCACAAAGCCCACGTCCGATTCCTCGACAAATGCTACCGCACGGACTGCAACACCCGCTATCCAACATCGCCAAGTCCTCCACCCACCACCGCACCACCATCGCAGTCTTCACCAACGAGAGTCGCGTCGCCACCGCGGCCTCCTACCGGCACATGCCCACGACCCACCAGCACCAACCCTGCCTGACAGTTATCACCGACTCACAGGAAGCCTGCCGCTTCTACCAAGCAGGCCTCGCCCCGCCAGCAGCCATTCACCTTCTTCAACGCCTTCATGAAGACATCGACCTCTCTATCATCTGGACCCCCGTGCACTCCGACCTGGCTGGGAATGAGGCGGCGCACACCGCAGACAGCGCTCTCATAACCCGGGCACTTCCCTCACCATGCCTCGACAAGCGACTCCCCCACTCCCCGACCCACCAGCCCTGACACCAGTCGACCCCACATACAACTCCATCCTCTACCACTGCACCAAATCCCGAGGGCGGTACCGCATCCGCCCACCTTTCTTTCAAGCCCAACAAGCCTACATCCTCTGGCCGACTAGAGACCAAAACCTACATCATACCATCCCACATTTTCCCTTCTCTCTTCCCACTTGACGGCCCACATTGTCACACCCCATTCAACACCTACCGTGTCGTCTTACCCTGCCCCCTAACCCCCCCCCCCCTCCTATTCTCCTGAGCACTGGGAGTCCGAGCTGACCAGCTGCGCACCGCAGCACCAAGTCGCCTGTTGAGGCGCACCCTTGAGGCAGCCCGGACAAGAGCCCTCCTGTACTTAGAACGCCAACCACACCCTTCTACGCCTTCCCTTTAAGCCCAAGAAACGTTTTACCAACCAGCCCATTCGTTTTGGATCAGAGCTAGGCTTGTATACTGTATACCATTATGAAAAGGTCTATGGTATTCTAGAAAGATAAAAACCATCCAGCGTAATTCAATGGGAAATAACTGTTGCGGGAACTTGGACCAAAATGACTTAGCTTTTCGCAAAAAAGAATAGAGAGAAAGGGACAGAGGTTATTTACATTACGGAAAAGCACATCTCCGTCTCCCGAAGTGATAGGGGCCCTTAGTCCATGTTTTAGGGAATGATCGCATCGTGCCGTCCTCTAGCTGGGCGGGGATCCCCTGGGGCTGGTGTAGATAGTACGGCGTCGCACTGTTCCGGGTAGGGGTGGGGGATGGGGGTAGTAGCTGGATGCTGGGCGAGTCCCGTGTTGTGTGGTAAACATTACGTTCACCTAGCATAGTGGGCTTTTGTTTCGGGAGTAAATTGCTTGGTAGGCTGCGTAAGTAGGCTTAAATGAGAGAGTCCCAGTTTGGAGCGGATGCTATTCTACAGATTTCTGAGTTGCGAGAGATTTTTGAGAGGTAGGAAGGGTATAACTACCTAAGCCGATGTACTGTAACGTCTCCTGATATGTGTTAAGTGGTGTGGACGGGGATAAAAAAATTGACCTTTATGGCGAAGCGGAGCTACGGTGCTGATTTGCCGTTGTCAAAATGAAGAACATGGTCTGTAGGAAGTCAAGGCATTCTGGGTGAGCAGTTACGGCGCCATTCGAAACAACCCACCCTTGCTATAGGCGTGACAGATCGCTTAAGAGTGGGTTATTACGTCAGGGTACACATCTTAGTGGCAAAGCCCTGTTCGCCTTCCTCGGGCGATTTCGCGTGAACTCGTACTGGGCACATCTCATTCAAAAGCATGCACTTCGACGCCAGCACTTCGGCTGGACCCTTAGTAACCACACCGTTGCTATAGAGCCACATGAAACACGGCCCCCAACTGCGAATCAAGGCCGCAGCATACCCGCGTTCGGACTACGTAAGGCGTCGCAACAAACGGGGCGGCAGGCTAGCGCTTATCACGTTTGCAGCCAATGCATACTCATTGTCGCAGCCAATGGGAAATTGGGTGGCCCTTCGCTGATACAGGCCTACTTTTCCCCTGAATGCGTCGTTTAATGGATTCGCAATAATAATGGCTTGCAGGTGAGCTCGCGAACACGCACACACAAAAACAAAAATTCAGAACGCTTCTTGGGATGTACACTTGAAGATCTATTTGACATGCGTAGCCATTGTGGCTAAAAAAACTCGATAATTGTATGCCATTACTGCAAGTTTTTATGCAGAGCAACGAGGTTTGATATGTGGTTTCCACTTGCAGGTATACTGGAGGTGGCACTGCCATTGAGGCCCATATGCTATGTATTATGTCGCCTATATTTCGGAATGTGGCATTTTTTTGTTTTCCGTACCAAGCGAATACGAGGTGTTTACGCTCTTTCTAGAAAAACAAACACGGAAAAGAAGCATTCTGACGTGTTACGTACTTAGCCTGTTTTGTTGTCTACGTGCCACTGCCGATGCGAAGTTTCACGTGTAACGTAAACAAGCTGTTTATCGCTCGCCGAGCGAACAGCCCGTTGTGTGCGTGCGTGCGTTTGTGACGGTGCATGTGTGTCTGAATGAGGGAAGGAGGGCTTTGTGAGTTATATGTTTTATTATTACCGTAATGCAGGCGGAATTTTCTCGGAGTGGGCGTGAATGGAAGCTCCATGCCAAAGGCAGTAAAGTTTAGGCTCGGGGCTGTTTTCTGCACCGCCATTTTAGCCGCCGTTTTTGGAACGTTAAAATTTACAAGTTATTTTTACAAAGCAATTTTACTCCCCCAAAATAAAGAAAAAAACTGCGGGGTGACGGAATAAAAAACGGCATCCACAAACCAGACAACATGTTTGGTCACCTCGGCGCTTAAAATGCGGGCTCTGGCATAGCCGCTGCGCATGCATGTAGTGGTGGCCCCACTGCAACATGCGTGGCGCCACTGCAAGGCTTATTAACAAAACCGAAAGCACGTCTAACCAAAACAGAAAAACGATAAGCAGACGTAAACCGTAAGGACAAGGCACCGAGCTGGGTTCGCCATTTGGAGAAAAACCCGCCCTGGCGTCTCAGAGGCTAGCGTGTGCTGCTTAGCCCAACGACTCGACGGCCGCTTTTCAGATGTAGGCGAAGAGCAAAAAAAGAAGAAAAAAAGCAGCCGTCAGTGGAGGTTTTGGTGCACGTAAAGTACCCCAGGTGGTCAAAAGTATTTCGGAGTTCTCCACCACGCCTGCTTTCATGGCGCAGGTGCCGCTACGAAGCGGTAAATCCCCGAATTTTTTTTTGATCGATAAAAAGACCTCAGAAATTGTAGAACGAATGCCTCCTCAGTGCCTTTTCAGTAGCAGGATGGTATTTGCGGCGACAGTTGCGCCACTTGCAAGGGCACGGAAGCGGCGCAATGCCAGTAAACTATCGCGATCTTGTGTGCTATGAGCGCTTTCATCATGCTGTTCCATGAGCAGCGTGTGTTCACTTGTGCATCTTTTCAAGGACAAAATGTACATTATACCTCCCGGGTACTTTTTCAGGGTGTCGTTTCAGTAGGAGGGAAACGTTCGAGTCGTTGATTTCGAAGCCAAGATTTGAAAACGCTGCAATCGTTTCCATTCGACGTGAAAGGGTTTTTCTATGCTGGGAGGCTTAAATCGGCGATGGTAATAGTTCCAGTTCACTCACCAGCTCATTTTTAAAGCGAACCTTTATCTGCCTCACTGGAGGCCTCCATCGTTATGCGAAAATGCACTGCAGGAAAGCCAACTTAGGCAAGCGCCTCAAGAAGAAAACGCTTCTGTGAACAAGCACTCACACAAAATAGAAGTACCTCAACTATTCTTTAGGAACGTGGTTATCTGCTTGAGTTCGGCTAGTACACTATTTGTTGTAGTCGGTAGGAAATGTGTGCGGTTACGAATACTTTTCCACTGGCGGTACACACTCCTCCATTACCGGTGGTCGCGTGGCGTAACGACGATCTGCTTCCAGAAGACAGCTTTTGCCCATGCGAGCCTGTCGTAAGGTGGTGTTATAGCACGGTCCATTGTGTCTGCGCTATACCATTTCGATTCTGGTTGTGTAGAGCATGTGTGTTGACAGAGTGAATTACCTTCACCCAACTTTTCCTTTCCCTTTTCTCCCTCGCCCCGCCACTCGATACTACCCCATTTCTCCACCTGCTGTACACCTAAACCCTGCCTCCGCCACTCCGTCAACACCCTGTACAAACCTCACAAGGTCTGACTACTCCTAATGCGATGTCACGAAAAGAGGAGCAGAGTCACCGCCATCTAGGGCATTGTTGAACCAATCGCGACTGACATCGACAAGCCGCCGTGTGCTTTAATGGACCCAAATACATTTTGTCGTAAGCGAATATGTTGCGAATAAGACACCTAACCTGTAATTTATTGGTGTGCATTACGCACAAAGCACAATTTAAAAGTTTTTGTAGATATTGATGGGAGCAGTTCAATGTAGCGCTCTCTCCACTCAGTAAACGTTATCCTTTAGTTATGAAGTTAAATGAAAAAATAATAATAAACGTTCAAATAGTGTAAAATGTTTCAGTTCTCATTTTTCCACTTATCTTCTGTATCAACTGGAGTAATCTAGGCACATAAAACACATTCACTTTGTTTCGCAGTTGCATAAGAACGATACATTTATATTCCGACCTCATGTATGTATTCCAGGGAAGGAAGGTTTTGAAATGGATAAGTTTGGGCTAAAAAATTCCCACATACATGGCGGCCGGTCGGATTTGCATCGAAAGTGAGTTTAGGAATAGAGATATGAAACTGATGTCGTTGTCTTTCACTTCTATCGTTTTTCCTGGTTTGGCTTATCATTGGCATCCAATATATATAATAATTATTGCCGCAGTAGTCTTTCAGCAGTGGCGGTGTTACACCAGAACAGGAGCTTCAACACAACTTGACGCTTGTGTCCAGTTGACCGGGGTAAACACTACACTCAGTATGATGATGATCGTTGGATGTTAATGGCGGAATGTCAACTGTAGCAAAGAGCGCCAAAACAGTGGTTATGTATGACGGGTGAAGATGAAAAAACTAGTATAGACAGCAGTATTACGGTGAGATATTTGCTTACAAACGGCTGCATTCCCTTTTCACACTCCTAAAAAGCTTAGTCGTTCATAACTAATTTTAATAATTAGGCCCTAGACCTCGTAGCCTTTCCAGACGTGTTGCTAAGTTGAAGAAGATTTGAACATCTCGCCCTAGGGTGCGGTGCCCAAACGCAGCTTCCTCGTCATATCACTTTGATCCAGCTCTTCATCAAGAGAAATTTTGAACAAGTGGTGTTCGAATACAAGCTTTTAATTGCATGGTCAGTTAGGCGCACTAGTTACCATACCTGGCCAGCGCGTATTCCAGATTGCGCCCCGATGAAGGCGACAATTCTGCGGGCACTGAAGTCTTACAACATGATGTGAAGGTGAAAGCCAGGGATCATCAAAGACGTCAAGGCTGCATAATGTTGACGTCTCTGCCTTCGCTTTCGTTTCTTGGTATTTTGACGTTAATTACCCGACGGGAAGACAGGACGCAATTGCCGAGGCTCCTTCCCCAGGGTGCCAGGGTGCAAGCTCTCTTCCGCGTGCACCTTTTCTACGCACGTGCCGTCGAGTTCGCTTGTCACGAGCACGCAACAGGTTAATTCTGCTTCTATTCTGGCACAGTGCCTGGTTAGCGCGGTGGTCGCCGCACTTGGCTTCTGATCTGCGGACCCGGGCTCAAATACAACACGAAGGAAAATGTTATGATTTTTATTTGCTTTTTTTGATATAGCTGCGGCACGTTTTGTGCTATGTGTGTTGACCCCGCTGATGAGGACAACTACGGTCACTTTTCGCGTTTGATGAGACATCTTATGTAGCGCCTTATCAAGTCACCTTACGCGCAGCCTGAAGCGGATTACGGAAGACACATGAAAGGACGTGACTGACACTGTCCTTTTCACAAAACGGCGTTAGGGGGCGTCTGCCTGTGTAGTACGGCGTCCCCTAACGTACTCACCTTTCTCATCCCGACGCTCTAAAGGCAGAGCAAGGTGTTCTCAGAGCCGAATCGCCGCCGTTGTCCCTTGCATTTCGCAACTGTGCACAGCTCGTAGCTGCACAGTGCTCGGGGCTATGTGAGTCTTTTTCCACTACAAAGACCAGGCGTGAAGGAAAAGCCAATATGCTTTACGGTCTTTGCCTCCACTCGCTCCTCCATTCTCTCTCCCCCAGTACACTGTCGCTCAATCTTCACGCACAAATGGGTTGGATTTAGAGTCTAGACAGGGACAGACAGCCGCCAAGCTTCCCAAGTTAGGTGACAATTGCATTAAAAGGAGCACCGGCTAATCCGTCACGTCATTAAGGATGCAAGGCTGGCCTACGGCACGTGTTCCTTGATAGAGAGCAGACGGCAGGGTAGCACCGCGGAAAAGTGAAACAGTCGCTGTGTGATTGGCTAACGCCGTACTAATTTCGCCCCATACGCTTGGTCTTGCTAGTTTAGTATAGCCATAGTGTTGCTTCCGCGGCCACTTACATTAATCGGGCCTCGTTCCCTCGCTCAAGCTAAGTCTTTCATACGCTTTTCTGTATTGTATCTTACGTTTTTTTTTCGTTCCTGAGCTCGCGATGCTTGCGAAGTAGGTGCTGTGAAGTTAAAATTTGTGATGCTGGCCTTTTGATTTTAACACTACCGTGGCTATTGTACGGTGCGCTGGAAATGCCTGCGATGGCACGCAAAGCTCCAGCTGGGTTCAATTTGTATTGCATACTCCGGGAGGCCGCGCCAACTGGGTCGACGTTTCACCGCATTGTTGTTGAGCGTTCGATGAGGCGTCGGATTTCTGTTGCTGTTATCGTTTCGGACAAAGAACTTTTGGGCGCTAATTTGTTAGTGTTTATGTGTTCCGGAGTAGCGAAGGAATTTTGCGCGGCGTACAATAGGCGTTCATGCAAAAAGGAATCTGAAAGTCGACAGATTGTTTTTTCTTGTTGTGGAGGTGACTTCCAAGCTTCTGGCCATAAACCTTGTAGGCTGCTGTGTTTTTTCGCCTGTGCACCGTTAATTCAGTGTCCATAGCAGAGAAGGTTAAAGTGCGGTGTTCCTATGGTATCCCAACGGTGCGTAAAATTTCCTTGCTAGCGTTGAAACTTGTTTCTATTTCTTATTGCACGACATACGCTCCTCCGTTGTGTAAAAAATCCCCCTGCTTTTATGCATTTTTACTAATTCTCCACAATTTCAAGTTGGCTTTGTAAAAGTTTCCCGACAAGCCGTGAGCTCGTGCTACGTTTAAACTGAGGCAAATCGCAAATCAATGCGCGTGGATCTCGATATAACCCAAACAATTCGGAAATGACAAAACTACGGCAACATCATTTTCTACTATTCCACGTCTTGTTACTAAGCAAGGCTAAATACCCTTTGTGTATTTATATGTATGTGTGTATTGCAAATTTACTGCTTCAAAGCAAGAGCTATCTATGGTCTCATTACCGCATCGGGACAATATCTCAGTCTCACGCTTGGCCAATGCCAGTAGTTTGGTAGTGCATTTTTGCAGAGGAGCCGTATACGGCTACCCTCCCGTCCATTTTGGGTGTCCGTGCATCAAAATCCCCGCGCGCGAAGAGAAAAGTAAAGAGAACACATCTGTGTTTCTAAGGGGTTTGAACCCGGGTCTCCAGCGTAGCAGCCGAGCGCTCTACAATGGCCCAATGCAGGCGAATTGCCAGTGAACGACCAAAAATGAGCCTACCGCGCGCCGCGCGACAGGGGAACGTGACTGCGTATGAGTAGAACAAGTGCGCGCCGGCCATGGCGGTCTCTGATTCTGAAGAAGCTGTCGCGGGAAGCGCGGCCAGCCTGCCTGTCGAAGTAAGTCGCGCACGAACACGGAGAAACTAAAGCGAACAAATAGTCTCGAACACAACGTAGCAGTAAACAGATCAGATAAGTATTTGCGGGTTTTCGCCTTTTAAGCATGTAAATATATTTAATTGCACGATGAATTATAAAAATTTGGGTAGGTTGCAGTATAGATTAGTAAAAATGTAGGCTAATAGTACCCCACAACACCCGGGAGCGAGCAGCAATTGCTTTCAGCGCTTAAAATTTCCCAGAAGAGTTAAATTTTTGAACCACCTTTTCTCATCGCTAGCAATTACCGAGATAAATTCTTAAAACCCCGTTATTAAATACACTGCTTCGTACCTCAAATTGGTAGTGTAAGACAGACGAAATTTCGCGCGTTTATTGCGGGGAAATGCTTCATTGTAGAGGGAAAAGCTCCAGTAATCAAATTTTGAAGAAAAAAAGGGTGGCTAAAGCTCTCAATGGAACCCGCATGTCGGCGCAACTGTTTCTAAACGCATGCGATGAAAAGATATCTGAGCTTTGGAATGGATACTAAATTTCTGAAACTATCGTGCGCATGAAATATCGGAGCAAGCTATTGTTCTGAAATTTCACTAGAAAAAACAAAAGAGCAAATAATGGTAACCAAAGCCTAATCCGACGCAACTCTTATGCTCCTATACTCTGACAGGGGGTTTCCGGTCTTCAGCAAAATAATCAATCAATCAATCAATCAATCAATCAATCAATCAATCATGTTTATTTACGTGCCCAGGAACAGCCAGAGGCCTGGGTGCTGGCGCACGGATAGTTACATGAAAACAAAATACAAGAAACATATTGAAAGAAACAAACAAGCGACAACACACACACAAATTGAAGTAGCGAAAATTACAGAAATAAAGCACAGGCGGAGCCTGGGTACAGGTAAAAAAGAAAAAGAAGATGCCTTTGTGGCTCAGCTTATTGTAATGAATACACAACAAGCAGAGAACAAAGTTTAACAGTAAGACGACAAGAACAATGACAAAGTAATAATAATAATAATAATAATAATAATAATCAATCAATCAATCAATCAATCATTTATTTGCGTGCCCAGGAACAGCCGGGGGGGCCTTTGTGCTGGCGCACGGAAACAGAAACACACGAAACATAATGTACACATCTCTCAAATACAAAATAAAATACGAAAAAAAACGAAAGAATAGCTTATGTTGAAGTTACGGAATGAAAGTCATTTAAGTGCATGAACTCAAGGATAAAAGACAAATGCAGAATAAGAAAAGTTGGCAGTTACGCCAATACAAACTCACAGACATGTTTGCGAAACAGAGTAGGACAATCATTAAATATATCAAGGTAATCCGAGTACCGATTGTACGTGCATTGCAGTCGGCACACAGGGCACAAGACACGCAGACAATTGGAGTTGCAAAAGGTATCATGTTTCCTGGTCCACTTTTGCGGCACATAAAGACGAACATGATGTAGCAGCTCACCACAAGACACTATGCCGTGCATAATTTTAAAGAGGAAGAGAATATCAGCCTTGTTCCGCCTGGAAGTTAAGCATGATAGCGTCAATGAAGAGGGCGATCCACGGTTATAATTACTACTATCGCCAAAGCGATGGTTGAAGATAGATATGAACTTATTTTGGACTCTTTCTACAAGCTTACGGTTTCTTTTACTCGTGCTGTTCCAGACAACAGATGCATATTCAAGCTGAGGACGACATATAGTTGTGTAGAGCTTGAGAAGAGAAATCGGCTCCTTGAACTCCTTGGACACGCGACAGACAACGCCAAGCGATCGAAGAGCTCTACGAGTAATTACCTGAATATGTGGAGAGAAGCTCAGTTTACTGTCGAAAGTGACGCCTAGGTCATTAACCTCTACCACACGTGGGAGTAATTCACCGTTGATGTTATAGGGAAACAAGATGTTGTCAGTCTTTCTTGTGTATGTCATTACCTTAGTTTTAGATGTATTAATGAGGAGTTTGTTGCATGAGCACCAATGCGAGAAGGACGAGATTGCTCTCTGGAGAGCGGAACAGCTGGCAGAGTTGGAAACAGATTTAAATATTTTTACATCATCGGCATATAAAAGAAAATTACAATCATTAAATATTGTCGCGACATCATTTATAAAGATTGAGAAGAGAAGTGGCCCGAGAACTGAGCCCTGAGGGACACCACTGGTGACCTCATAGGAAAGAGAAGACTGTCCATTTACATGCACGAAACATGACCTATCACATAGATAATTGCATATAAGAGATATCAGGGATGGTTGTATATCAAGCTCAGATAGTTTTTTTGCTAAGAGCTCGTGGCAGACGACATCAAAAGCCTTGCTTAAATCAAAGTAGACTACATCAAGTTGACCTCTCCCTTGCACAGCTTCCGAAGCATGCAGCATGAAGTTGACGAGATTAGTGGTGGTCGATCTCCCAGCGAGAAAGCCGTGTTGCTGAGGTAATAATATAGTTTTTAAGCTGAAAGAGAGTAGTGTATGTAGTACAGTCTCAAAGAGTTTTGAAGCGGCGCAGAGAATAGAAATCGGGCGGTAGTTTGTGGGGTCTAACTTTGACCCTGACTTAAATATAGGAACAACCAGCGCAGTCTTCCAACGAGTAGAGAACTTACCGGTATTGAGTGACGTTCGAAATATTCGCGCCAAGACCGGAACAAGAAGATCCCCAAACGCCTTCAGTACTGCCGAAGGAATGCCATCAGGGCCGCACGAAAATGAGGGCTTAACTCGCTTTAGAGCTCTTGATACAAGACTTTCCGAAATAAAACATTCTGAGCTTTTATCATACCCCGGAGACACTTGAGGGGGGCAGGCTGCACTTTTCTTGCCGAATACTGAACTGAATTGTTGAGCAAAAGCATTAGGAACGTCAGGAATGCTGTCACCCCTCTTGTCAATGAGGTTAATATCTCCAGGGTTGTTTTTGGAAGTTTGTGCACGTACATGACCCCAGAAAGCTTTAGCATTGCGCGGCGCATCGGCTTCAACCGCGGCAATATAACTGGACCTATCGCGCTTAAGCAGATTTTTACAATGCTACCAGAGTTGACGAAACTCGCTCTGCCACCTCTCTTGGCCAGTATTTTTTGCTTGTTTGTGAGCTCGATTCTTTCTACCAAGGGCCTTTCTTAGTTCAGATGAAAACCAGTACGGATAATTGCTACTTTTTTTAGTTTTTTTGGGTACAAATCTGCTTAAGCCATCGTGAAGTACTTCGGTGAAAAAATCAGTCATTTCGTCTGCGTCATTGAGAGTGTCCAGTGGTGACCAATCCGTCTCAGCAAGGAAGTGAAACAAGCCAATATAGTCCCCACGAGCGAAGTTGTAACCACGGACGCCTGGTGGGTTGACGGGAGGACTGTGGTGGGCAAGGGATACGTTAGAAATTGAAATGAGTAAGGGGGGGTGAAACCTGTCTGGTTTTACGAGGTCAATATAACTACGCGACACCTCAACGTGTTCCATGTTAGTAAAAGACAAGTCCAAAACGTTTCCACACCGATTCCTAATGAAGTTGCATTGCTGTAACGAAGTGAAAGAAATAAAATCTAGCAAAATTTCACACTTCTGTGATATCGGATGGGACGCCCGATCAACCAACTGAGTTTCCCATGCAATGCCGGGTGCGTTAAAGTCACCAGTTATTAGAAAATCGTGATCACTGTGAGAGGTTACAACATTTTCTATTGAATTTAGGGTAAGTTTGAAGTCAGTGGCATTTGTCTCGGGTGGTATGTAGTAAGTACACAGTAAGAGGCGTTTGCCCCGAGAGCAAAGCACCTCTAACCAGATAGACTCAGTTTCCAATTCAAGGTCCAGGCGCCGTTTACATTTAATCGAATCGTGTAGGGCAAGCAAAACGCCACCTCCCCGTTGTTTGCCGCACGAAGGGTCGCGGTCATGCCGAAAGACTTGGTAGTTTGGGGGAAAGAAGGAATTAGAGCTAATATCCGGGCACAGCCAGGTTTCTGTAAGAATTATTACTGGAAAGCAAGAAGAAACTACATTAGAAAAAAATTCGGCAGATTTAGTACGTAGCCCACGGACATTTTGGTAGAAAAAATCAAAACTGCAGTTACTCGCCATCGAAACGGTGTTCCTCGACATGGATCATTTGTTCACACAACTCACCGCGGAAGGGTTTAAACAGGCAGTGCCGCGGCCAAAGCGCAGGGTCTCTCAGTTTCTCGAAACACACGTCGTCCACGGCGACGTAGAAGGAAGCGTACGAGTCATGCCTCGTTTTCAGTCGCTTGCACATGATCGGCACAGCACCCACAGAGCACAAGTGCTTGGCTACTTGCGCCGATGTTGTAGAAGGACGCAGCTTGGTGAGAAACATAGCTTTAGGGGGCCTGGGACGACCGACTGCTGCAAGTACAGTCCCGTCAGAAACGCCAACTGTCAGCGGACGCGGGTTGTGCCTTGCACGGCGTTGCTGCTGCTGCGTCGGTGGCGATACGTTCTGGAGAGGCGGAGAAGCCGAATTCACCGGCGTCGGGCTTGGAGGGGCAGAGGCAGGCAGCACGGGATTCTGCGAAGAGCCGGGCGTCCGCGGGGTAGGGGGTTTTGTTTCCGCGACCGTCCTGGTTGGCAGCGGCGGGAAATCGGCCAGCCGGGGCGCACCCCTCAGCCGGGCCAAATCGCTGCGCAGGGAATGCACCTCTTGGCGCAGCGATCTCACGGCATCGGCGTGAGCCTCTGCCTTTGTTGCGCCCTCACGGCGGAGCTGCTCGTTGTCCTCCCCCAGCTTAACAACCTGGTCGGAGAGAAAAGAGATTCCCTCCAGGGCGTCCACGATAAGGGCACGGAGGGAAACCAGCTCGGCGGCGAGGTCAACGGGGTGCGTGGTGGCGGCTGCGAGGGAAGGGCTGGACGAAAGAGCCGGCAACGCTGCCGCTTGCGAAGAAATGCCGGGGTCGATGTTAGGACTAACCGGCGGCGAAGCAGTCTTGCACGGATTGAAGACGAAGCGCCTTGCACCTGACTTGAGTAACTGGAGGTCGTCATCCGGCAACGTGATACATTTCGCGTGAGCGCGTTTGTTGCACTCGCCGCAACGCAGAAATTTCTGTTTTCCGAAGAAAACACAGGAACAGAGTAGGCAAGCGTCCTTGCTTGGCGCCATCTTGGAAGGGAAGGGAATAATAATAACAATAATCAATCAATCAATCAACCTTTATTTTTGGTGCCCACGAACAACCCTAGGGTCTTGGTACTGGTACACCATATACAAGCATTCATAAAAACAAACTAAAATCAAGACAACACAACACAACACAGAAAACCATATATATGAAAGAAACAATAAGGTAAAAATAGTTACAGAGATCCCAGAATGGAAAACAGCAAAAAAAAAAAAAGGAAGCCTAGTGTTAGAAGCCATGACACCCGGCCAGCAAAAACGTTGAAGGCACGTAAAAAATTGAAAATACACAAGCAAATACTCAATGAACATGACGGAGATAGATTATACACATAAAACAAAGGTTTTGTAACAAAATGTTAGGAAGTTTCAAAATGAAAAAACGAAGTTCAGCATTACAAGCACTGACACTTAAACCGACAGAAATTCAAGCAACACAAAATCAGGAAAAGTGAAAAACAAACAAGCAAGATGATGATTTGCATAAAATAAATATGGAACAGAAATACGGCACATAAATGACATAAAGGCACTTAAGCTACAACAGTTTTCAATTCATTAGAGAACAAAGACAAAGAGCTCTGGAAAATATCAAGACGATCGGAATATTCATTATATGCACGTTGTATTCTGCAGATGGACGAGCGTCGTCTACTTAAAGCATCTGTTCTGAAAGTTCGAAATCTTCGGAAAAGTTTGTTCGGCAAGTTGACATTGATAAGTGCAACCAAGTCATCACACAAAATATCACCATGAAGAAGTTTATAAAGAAAGATAATGTCAGCTCTCATACGTCGACACCGAAGGGAAGGAATACTTGTGAGACAAGATATGCTGCCGTTTGCATCTTCTTGTACATGACGGAAACGGTGCCTAAAGATAGAAAGGAACTTATTTTGAACCCTTTCGATGCGGTCACTATTGGACTTGCAAGTTCCATTCCAGACAACAGACCCGTATTCAAGAAGAGGTAAGGAGAGAGCCGAATACAACTTTAAGAAAGGAAGCGGACCTTTAAACTCTCTAGAATACCTGCAAACAGCACCCAGACAACGAAGAGACCGACGGGTAATTTGTGCAATGTGGGAAGAGAAAGTCAGAGGAGAATCAAAAAGTACTCCCAAGTCCCGAATTTCGGTCACCCTCGGCAGTGTGGTGCCTGCAATTTCATAAGGGTATTGCAGCTGTTGAGTTTTTCTACTATAGAAGACAACTTTAGTTTTTGAAGGGTTCAAAATAAGGTCGTTTTTGGTGCACCAACGATGGAATGACACAATATCAACCTGAAGAGAATTACAGTCCTGAACACTACGCACTTCTCTAAAGATTTTTATATCATCAGCGTACAACAAAAAAGAAGAATTTTGAATGGCAGAAGCAACATCGTTAATGAAAATGGAAAAAAGAAGGGGACCCAGAACGGAGCCTTGGGGTACACCACTGGTTGCTTTGTACCTAAATGATGTTTGACCGTTAACACTTACATAGCAATATCGCTCCTTGAGATAACAACGTATAAGACCCACCAAAGAAGCGTGTACATCTAACAGAGTGAGCTTTGCAAGCAATAACGAGTGGTTGACAACATCAAAGGCTTTGCTCATGTCACAGTAGACCACATCCAGTTGGCTTCTACCAACGATTGCTGGGACAGCCTGCTCCATGAAGCATACAAGGTTCGTGGAAGTTGAACGACCACGCATAAATCCATGTTGATTAGGAATGAGGACATGTTTAAATGAGAAAGACAAGACCGTATGAAGAGATAACTCGAAAATTTTAGAGGCAGAACAAAGCAGCGAGACAGGCCTATAGTTTATAGCATCAGTTTTTAGGCCTGACTTGAAAACAGGGAATACGCGAGAGATTTTCCATGAGCGAGGAAACGTTCCCGACCGGAGACAGTTATTAAATATTGAAGTGAACACAGGAACGAATATATTTGCATATGTTTTTAGGATTGCAGCAGGAATACCATCTGGCCCACAAGAAAGCGAGGGCTTGAGCCGCTTGATGCTGGTCCGAATGATGTTCTCGTCCAGTTGTAAACAACCGGAGTTCTCGCCCTGGTGACAAGGGCGCTGCTGCTGTCACTACCACCGCTAATCCCAAAAAAAGAAGAAAATTGACGAGCAAAGCAGTCGGCCACCTTGACAACCTCATCGCCGTTGGAGTCTAGAAGACGAATAGAATCTTTAGTTGTACTAGATCTAGAATGAATGTATTTCCAGAAGGCTCCCGGTTGGTGAGTTGCTTTAGTTTCTACCGACGCCAGGTACGAAGTATGATCACGTTTGTGCAATATTTTACATAGGGCACGTAGGCGCCGGAATTCCTGAGCAAACTGGTTGGCACCAGAGCGCTTCATCTTTCTGTGCGCACGTTCCTTGAGTTTCAGGGCATCCCGCAATTCAGAGGAAAACCAGTGTGGAAACTTGAACCTCCTCGGTAAATATTGCGGGATGTATTCCTTCATACCCGAAAGCACAATCTCTGTGAAACGGTCGACTTGTTCATTGACATCAGTGTGGTCAATGACGGTCGACCAAGGGGCAGCGGAAAAATAGCCATACAGCTCAGCATAATCTCCCCTGGCGAAAGCGTAATGAGGTTGCGTGTTGTTGGAATTTACGGAACGGTGGAGCAATGAAGGGAGGCAACAGGAAATAGAAAGAGGAGGATGAAATCTGTCCGGTATTACTAAAGAACAATCAGAGTGCAACACACTAACGCCATCAAAGTTCGAAAAGCACAGGTCCAGAATATTTCCACTGCAATTTTTTATGCGATTACACTGTGCCATAGAAGTGAAAGCCACAAAATCTAGCAACCTATTACCCTTCTGTTCAATGTGGTGGTTGTAGTGGGAACAAGTTAGCTGGCTCCACTCCACGCCAGGAGCATTAAAATCTCCAAGCAGGAGGACTTTGCGGTTGCCATGAGTGATAAGCACCTGTTCAATGGAGGAGATTAACTTATTGAACGCCTCAGGAGCTACATCAGGAGGAATGTAAAAAACACCAACTAGAAGTTTTTCAGTTTTAGAGAAATGAATTTCGACCCATAAAGACTCATCTGCGTTATCAATATCGCTACGTAGCACACACGGGAGAGATTTGTCAACGGCGAGAAGGACCCCGCCCCCTTTTTGTTTGCATCCCGTTAAAGCACGATCATTACGATATACATGGTAATTTTGAGGAAAATAATCACTGGATAGGATATCAGGGCACAACCAAGTTTCAGATATAGCTATTAACGGAAAGCAAGAAGCCAGAACGTTACCAAAAAATTCAGTCGCCTTAGTTCGAAGACCTCGCACATTCTGATAAAAAACATCTAAACTAGTCATGGTTGTTTTTCTTACGTGATGCGCTCAGAGCTGTGAAGCATGCCTTCGCGAAACATGCCTCGGAACTCCTTAAAGAGGCAGTCTTTCGGCCAAACAGCGGGGTCATTTAGGCGCTCGAAACACTCTTCATTCAAGGAAATATAAAAGGATGCATAGGTGTCGAATTTAGTCTTCAGTCGTCGGCAGCTCAAGGGCGAGACACCTAAAGTTGACAGATGAGCATTGAGACTGGCAGGGGTGGTGGTCGGAGAAAGCTTGGAAATAAACATAGCTTTGGGGCGCTTCGGCTGCGAAACGACGACCAGTCCAGATGTGTCTGACGCACCCACACATGCCCGGCTTCGGCGCTTCTTCTCAAAACTGGGAGGGTGACAGTCAGGCACAGACACGGAAAGCACTGGGAAGGGGGTGGACGGAGTTGGGTGCAGTGTTGGAGACGCCGGAGACACCGCCTGCAGCGGAGCCGACGTACCCGACGAGGATGGCACTTCATTGTTAACAGCTTGGGTGAAAGAAGGCTTCCCCGAGCTGCCGCGCATTCCATTCTGCAAAGCAGCGGGACGGCGAAGCAATTCAGCTCGCAGGGAGCAAACCTCTGCACGCAGGGAAGTGACCAACTTCGCATAATGGGCGCGGTCTCCCTCCCTCTCCTGACGGAGGCAGGCAAAAGCCCGCGCGTTTTCCCGGCGCAGAAGGTCGTTGTCCTCGCGCAGCCCGGCCACTTGGTCGCTGAGAAAGGAAATTCCCTCCAGCACGTCAACGAGGAGCGCGCGAAGACCGGCAGGTTCGGCACCAAGGTCACCCGGTTGGAGCGGGGGCGCCGGGGCCTTCTTGACGACTGTCGGTGAGCCTTGACGAAGGGAGCAGGGGGAAGAAGCCCTGCTTGCGGGTGCGCCGAAGTCGTCGCTGGCTCCACTAGGCCTAGCCGCCACCTCAACCGTTTGACAGATGTTACACTTGAACGGCCGAGCGCCAGATCTCAGGAGTTGAAGCTCTTGGCGCAGCGATCTCACGGCATCGGCGTGAGCCTCTGCCTTTGTTGCGCCCTCACGGCGGAGCTGCTCGTTGTCCTCCCCCAGCTTAACAACCTGTAATAATAATCAATCAATCAATCAATCAATCAATCAATCAATCAATCAATCAATCAATCAACCGATCAACGTTTATTTTCGGTGCCCAGGAACAACCCTAGGGTCTTGGTACTGGTACACCATACAAAAAAAAAAAAAAAACACTACAATTAAGACAAGACAACACACAAAAACTATATGTATGACATAAACAATAAAGTAAAAATAGTTACAGAAATCTTAGAAAGCAAAAAGGAAAAAAAAAGAACAGAAAGTCAAAAAAGAAAAGGCAGGCTTAGGGTTGCAAGCCATGCCACTCGGCCAGCGAAACGTTCAGTAGATGTGAAAAATAGGAACTATACAAGCAAATATTGAATCAACATGACATAGAGTATACGTATGTAACCAAGGTTTTCTAACAACATATTAGGAAGTTCCAAAAAAAAAAAAAGGGGGGGAAAAGCTTCAGCATTACCAACACTGACACTAAAACGTACAAATATTCAAGCAACACAAAACAAGAAAAAGTGAAAAGCAAGCAAGAACAGTTTGCACATAATACATAGGGTATATAAATTTGGAATGACATAAAGGACTTAAGCTACAACAGTTTTCAACTCATTAGAGAACAAAGTAAAGGAGCTCTGGAATATATCAAGCCGAACGGAATATTCATTATATGCACATTGTATTCGGCAGATGGACGAGCGTCGGCTATTTAAAGCAACTGGTCTGAAAGCTGGAAATTTTCTGAAAAGTTTATTTGGCAAATTGACATTGATAAGTGTACCCAACTCGTCACACAAAATATTACCATGAAGAAGTTTATAGAGAAAGATAATATCAGCTCGCATTCGTCGACACCGAAGGGAAGGAATGCTTTTCAGAAGAGACATGATGCCGTTTGCGTCGTCTTGCACATGACGGAAGCGGTGCTTAAAGATAGAAAGGAACTTATTTTGAACCCTTTCGATACGGTCACTATTGGACTTGCAAGTTCCATTCCAGACAACAGACCCGTATTCAAGAAGAGGTAAGCAGAGAGCCGAATACAACTTTAAGAAAGGAAGCGGACCTTTAAACTCTCTAGAATACCTGCAAACAGCACCCAGACAACGAAGAGACCGACGGGTAATTTGTGCAATGTGGGAAGAGAAAGTCAGAGAAGTATCAAATAGTACTCCCAAGTCTCGAATTTCAGTCACCCTCGGCAATGCAGTGCTTGCAATTTTATAAGAGTATTGCAGCTGTTGAGTTTTTCTACTATAGGAGACAACTTTAGTTTTTGAAGGGTTCAAGATAAGGTCGTTTTTGGTGCACCAACGATGGAATGACGCTATATCAACCTGAAGAGAATTACAGTCCTGAACACTACGCACTTCTCTAAAGATTTTTATATCATCAGCGTACAACAAAAAAGAAGAATTTTGAATGGCAGAAGCAACATCGTTAATGAAAATGGAAAAAAGAAGGGGACCCAGAACGGAGCCTTGGGGTACACCACTGGTTGCTTTGTACCTAAATGATGTTTGACCGTTAACACTTACATAGCAATATCGCTCCTTGAGATAACAACGTATAAGACCCACCAACGAAGCGTGTACATCAAACAGAGTGAGCTTTGCAAGCAATAACGAGTGGTTGACAACATCAAAGGCTTTGCTCATGTCACAGTAGACCACATCCAGTTGGCTTCTACCAACGATTGCTGGGACAGCCTGCTCCATGAAGCATACAAGGTTCGTGGAAGTTGAACGACCACGCATAAATCCATGTTGATTAGGAATGAGGACATGTTTAAATGAGAAAGACAAGACTGTATGAAGAGATAACTCGAAAATTTTAGAGGCAGAACAAAGCAGCGAGACAGGCCTATAGTTTATAGCATCAGTTTTTAGGCCTGACTTGAAAACAGGGAATACGCGAGAGATTTTCCATGAGCGAGGAAACGTTCCCGACCGGAGACAGTTATTAAATATTGAAGTGAACACAGGAACGAATATATTTGCATATGTTTTTAGGATTGCAGCAGGAATACCATCTGGCCCACAAGAAAGCGAGGGCTTGAGCCGCTTGATGCTGGTCCGAATGATGTTCTCGTCCAGTTGTAAACAACCGGAGTTCTCGCCCTGGTGACAAGGGGCGCTGCTGTTGTCACTACCACCGCTAATCCCAAAAACAGAAGAAAATTGACGAGCAAAGCAGTCGGCCACCTTGACAACCTCATCTCCGTTGGAGTCTAGAAGACGAATAGAATCTTTAGTTGTACTAGATCTAGAATTAATGTATTTCCAGAAGGCTCCAGGTTGTTGAGTTGCTTGAGTTTCTACCGACGCCAGGTACGAAGTATGATCACGTTTGTGCAATATTTTACATAGGGCACGTAGGCGCCGGAATTCCTGAGCAAACTGGTTGGCACCAGAGCGCTTCATCTTTCTGTGCGCACGTTCCTTGAGTTTCAGGGCATCCCGCAATTCAGAAGAAAACCAGTGTGGAAACCTGAACCTCCTCGGTAAATATTGCGGGATGTATTCCTTCATACCCGAAAGCACAATCTCTGTGAAACGGTCGACTTGTTCATTGACATCAGTGTGGTCAATGACGGTCGACCAAGGGGCAGCGGAAAAGTAGCCATACAGCCCAGCATAATCTCCCCCGGCGAAAGCGTAATGAGGTTGCGTGTTGTTGGAATTTACGAAACGGTGGAGCAATGAAGGGAGGCAACAGGAAATAGAAAGAGGAGGATGAAATCTGTCCGGTATTACTAAAGAACAATCAGAGTGCAACACACTAACGCCATCAAAGTTCGAAAAGCACAGGTCCAGAATATTTCCACTGCAATTTTTTATGCGATTACACTGTGCCATAGAAGTGAAAGCCAAAAAATCTAGTAGCCTATTACCCTTCTGTTCAATGTGGTGGTTGTAGTGGGAACAAGTTAGCTGGCTCCACTCCACGCCAGGAGCATTAAAATCTCCAAGCAGGAGGACTTTGCGGTTGCCATGAGTGATAAGCACCTGTTCAATGGAGGAGATTAACTTATTGAACGCCTCAGGAGCTACATCAGGAGGAATGTAAAAAACACCAACTAGAAGTTTTTCAGTTTTAGAGAAATGAATTTCGACCCATAAAGACTCATCGGCGTTATCAATATCGCTACGTAGCACACACGGGAGAGATTTGTCAACGGCGAGAAGGACCCCGCCCCCTTTTTGTTTGCATCCCGTTAAAGCACGATCATTACGATATACATGGTAATTTTGAGGAAAATAATCACTGGATAAGATATCGGGGCACAACCAAGTTTCAGATATAGCTATTAAAGGAAAGCAAGAAGCCAGAACGTTACCAAAAAATTCAGTCGCCTTAGTTCGAAGACCTCGCACATTCTGATAAAAAACATCTAAACTAGTCATGGTTGTTTTTCTTACGTGATGCGCTCAGAGCTGTGAAGCATGCCTTCGCGAAACATGCCTCGGAACTCCTTAAAGAGGCAGTCTTTCGGCCAAACAGCGGGGTCATTTAGGCGCTCGAAACACTCTTCATTCAAGGAAATATAAAAGGATGCATAGGTGTCGAATTTAGTCTTCAGTCGTCGGCAGCTCAAGGGCGAGACACCTAAAGTGGACAGGTGAGCATTGAGACTGGCAGGGGTGGTGGTCGGAGAAAGCTTGGAAACAAACATAGCTTTGGGGCGCTTCGGCTGCGAAACGACGACCAGTCCAGATGTGTCTGACGCACCCACACATGCCCGGCTTCGGCGCTTCTTCTCAAAACTGGGAGGGTGACAGTCAGGCACAGACACGGAAAGCACTGGGAAAGGGGTGGACGGAGTTGGGTGCAGTGTAGGAGACGCCGGAGACACCGCCTGCAGCGGAGCCGACGTAGCCGACGAGGATGGCACTTCATTGTTAAAAGCTTGGACGAAAGAAGGCTTCCCCGAGCTGCCGCGCATTCCATTCTGCAAAGCAGCGGGACGGCGAAGCAATTCAGCTCGCAAGGAGCAAACCTCTGCACGCAGGGAAGTGACCAACTTCGCATAATGGGCGCGGTCTCCCTCCCTCTCCTGACGGAGGCAGGCAAAAGCCCGCGCGTTTTCCCGGCGCAGAAGGTCGTTGTCCTCGCGAAGCCCGGCCACTTGGTCGCTGAGAAAGGAAATTCCCTTCAGCGCGTCAACGAGGAGCGCGCGAAGACCGGCAGGTTCGGCACCAAGGTCACCCGGTTGGAGCGGGGGCGCCGGGGCCTTCTTGACGACTGTCGGTGAGCCTTGACGAAGGGAGCAGGGGGAAGAAGCCCTGCTTGCGGGCGCGCCGAAGTCGTCGCTGGCTCCACTAGGCCTAGCCGCCACCTCAACCGTTTGACAGATGTTGCATTTGAACGGCCGAGCGCCAGATCTCAGGAGTTGAAGCTCAGCGTCCGGCCACACAACACACTTCGCGTGCACACGTTTTTTACAGGCAATGCAGCGGAAAAACTTTTGTTTGCCATAAAAAACGCAAGAGCAAAGAACACAACAATCCTTGCTAGGCGCCATCTTGAAAAAAAAAATAATAATAATAATAATATTAATAATAATAATAATAATAATAATAATAATAATAATAATAATAATAATCAATCAGTCATGTTTATTTGCGTGCCCAGGAACAGCCAGAGGCCTGAGTGCTGGTGCACGGATAGTCACATAAAAACAAAATACAAGAAACATATAGCAAGAAACAAACGACAAGACACACACAAATTGAAGTAGTGAAAATGACAGAAATAAAGCACAGGCGGAGCCTGGGTACAGGTAAAAAATAAAAAAAGAAGATGCCTATGTTGCTCTGCCTGTCGTAAAGGCCACACGACAGGCAGAGCAACAAAGTTTGACAGTAATACAACAAAAACAATGGCAAGAGTGTAGAGACAAATGATAAGGCAAACAAATGACAGTAAACAGTTTCAAAAGTAGGCAACTATCAGTTGGATAGACACAACCACAGAGAAACCAAATTCAAGAGAAAAAAAAAAGAACGACAGGCATATCATAGATGTTTAACATACTGTATTCAACAGCGCTGTACGGTAAATTGTAAAGGATTTCTGAAATATGTCAAGGCGTTCAAAGAAGCGGTTATAACAATTCTGTATTCTGCGCACAGGAGAATGATTGGAGTTGCGCGCAGCGGTCAAGAACGGGCGATGCGACCTGGTGGGCCTTTGTGGTACACTAAACTCTAAACAGTTAAGCAGGTCTGCGCAAGAAATGTCACCATGAACAATTTTGTGAAGAAATTTAAGGTCTGCACGCATACGTCTGCAGTTCAAGGAAGGGATGGATGGAACTATGGGTAAGTCAGAATCAGGATGAAAACTGTGGTTGTGATGACGGTGCTTAAATATGGATAAAAACTTCTTCTGCACAAGTGCTATTAATTCACTACTACATTTGGAGATGCCGTTCCAGGCAACAGAAGCATATTCTGACTCTGGTATACATATTGCATTGTATAGCATTAGAAATGGATCTGAAGAAGAGAACTCCTTTATAATCGGACACACATTTCCAAGACTTCGGAGTGCTCGCCGGGTGATGAGCCTAATATGAGGAGAAAAAGAGAGGGTATTGTCGAAAAGCACCCCTAGGTCCCTAATCTCCTCAACTCTTTGCAGAGGAGCTCCCTGAATACTGTAGGAAAACAGCAGACGGTGGGTTTTCCGGCTGTAGGTGACTACCTTTGTTTTAGTGGGGTTTAAAAATAGGCAGTTTTTTCTGCACCAGACCGATAATTCCGACACATCCCTCTGCAAGGCACAGCAGTCCTGAACACCGCTAATGTGCCTAAATAGTTTGACATCATCAGCATAGAGAAGAAAAGAAGAGTTAGTTAACACTGTTGACACATCATTGATAAAGACAGAAAACAATAATGGACCCAGCACGGAACCCTGGGGTACACCACTTGTTGCAGGGTAAACACTGTAAACACTAGATTTTTTGTGGTTAACATCTACATAAAAGGACCGGTCAAGGAGATAGTTGGACAACAAGGCAACAAGGCTTGCGTCTACACCGGACTTAGCAAGCTTGTTAATTTATAACTGATGGTTCACCACATCAAACGCCTTACTGAGGTCAAAATAAATAACGTCCAAGTGGCCGTTTTCACAAACTGCAGCCGAAGCCTGTGTCATAAAGCTTGCAAGATTTGTGACCGTCGATCGACCCGAGAAAAAGCCGTGCTGATTTGGTATCACAACGTTCTTGACGCAGGCAGCAAGAACTTTGCGCAGAGCTGGCTCAAAGAGTTTTGAGGCGACACAAAGGAGTGAGATCGGGCGATAGTTAGAAACGGCTGACTTATCACCAGACTTAAATATTGGAAAAATTCGAGCGACCTTCCATGCACAAGGGAATTTGATTAAAGTAAGCAGTTATTATAAATGGAAGTTAAGACAGGCACAAAAATATTGCCGTAAGCCTTCATAGAGGGCTGCTGGAATTCCATCTGCACCACAGGAAAATGATGGTTTCATCTTGAAGGCTATCATTGACAATTTTTTCATCGAACGTAAGTGTGTTAAAATTAGAGTTATTAAACGATAGGCGTTCGTCGTTGCCATCTGGCAGTTGAAAGACAGAATGAAAGTACTGAGCAAAACTGGTGGCAACATCCTCAACCTCTTCACCATCGGAATTAAGCAGGCTAACGTGCTATTTAGACGCCTTAGAACGGCCGCGTACATACCTCCAGACTTCAGCCGGTTTCTGAGACGCAGCAGCCTCTAACGATTCTATATAGAGCTGGTGGTCACGCCGGTAAAGGATTTTACAAAGTGAGCGATACCGACTAAACTCCGCTTTCCACTTGTCAAGCCCAGAACGCTTGGCCTTTTTGTGGGCTCGGTCCTTACGTTTAAGCGAACTTCGAAGTTCTTTAGAAAAGCAGTGGGGAAATTTCGAAGGAGCAGGCTTATAACAAGGGATGTACTTTTACATGCCACTTCTGACGATTTCGGTAAAACGTCGAACCTGTTCGTCAACATCATTGACATCCAAAACACTAGACCATTCAGCAGATGAATAAAAGTGATACAGCCCAGCATAATCTCCCCGCTTGAAAGCATATCGCGGGACTGCACAATTGTCAACACCGCCAGAGCGATGCTGGGTCGCGACCGAGACAGAGACAATAAGAGGGGGGTGAAACTTGTCGGGGTGCACAAGGGATATTTCAGAGGCACACACTTGTACGTTTTTTAAGTTTGAGAAGCACACGTCTAGAACATTACCACAAGAGTTTTCTATGCGGCAAAACTGCTGCATGGAGGTGAACGATTGAAAATCTAATAGCATGCTGCATTTCTGCGCTGCATAATGGTTTTTGTGCTCAAAGGAAAGACTGTTCCAGCGAATACCTGGGGTGTTGAAGTCCCCAAGTATAATGAGCTTATGGTTGGAGTGTCCATTTGAGATGTGTTCTATGGATGTCAGTGTTCGATTAAATTCAGAAAGTAATACATCCGGGGATATATAGAATGCACCGATGAGTAGCCTCTCGCCCCTCGTGAGGCCTACCTCAAGCCAGACTGATTCGTCTAGGGTGTCGAGGTCAGCACGCCACATGCACTGCACTGAATGATCAACGGCAGTGAGAACCCCGCCACCTTTTTGTTTAGGTCCAGTTAATTTTCTGTCGCTTCTAAAGATTTGATAGTAAGAAGGGAAATAGTCGGAAGACAAGATATCATCGGAAAGCCAGGTTTCACTAATGACAATGGCAGAAAATTTAGAGGATACAATATTTATAATAAATTCAGAGGACTTAGTTCGTAGACCTCGAGTGTTTTGATAGTATATGTCGAGACTCTCGTAGCTACTGATCATTCTCAGTTATTTCACAGCTGTGCAGCATACCAGGGTGAACCTTGCCTTGGAACAGGTTGAAAAGGCAGCCTTTTGGCCACATAGACGGGTCGCTCAGGCGCCTAAAACACTCTTCGTTAACAGTTACGCAAAAAGAAGAATAGGAGTCGTACTTGGTCCCAAGGCGTTTGCACGACAATGGCGTAACTCGCACAGTTGACAAGTGGGCCAACAGTTGATCAGATGTGGTGTTAGCCGACAGTTTTGAAACAAAGATGGCCCTGGAGCTCGGTGGTCAGTGTACCACAACCAACTGAGAAGCTTCCGACGCACCCACGCGGGGAGGGCTCCTTTTCTTCTGCAAGTTCGTCGGCGGGCCATTAAACGCAGTGTCGGACCTAGGAGGCGGGGGCAGAGGGTGGACCGAAGGGGAAACCAAAGTGCTCAAGGTCGTAGCAGGTTGACTGCTGGGGCGGTCAACGAACAGCGAAGCGGTGGCAGAGGACAGGAAAGGGGACCTTCACCAGCTGCACCGGCGGCGGCTTCGGCGAACGACGGCCTCGTAGGGATACCAGACTGCGGTGGCGTCACCGGCGGCATGAAAGGATTAGCAGGCTTCGGGGAAGCAGGCGGAGTAGGCGGATGACGCGCAAGCTCCCCTCGCTGGCAGCGAACCTCCTCACCCAGGGAAGCGACGATTGCAGCCTGATGGGCAAGCCCAGCCACATTGTCCCGTCGCAGAAGCCGGTTCTCCTCGCGCAGCTCGGTGACAACATCCCCGAGAAAAGAGAGGCTGCCGCAGGCTTCGGACAGGAGATTCTTCAACGCAGCTACCTCTGCGCGTAGGTCCGCCGAAGGGTTGAAGCTTGCTCCGACAGGGGACGCCACTCGTTTGGCCGGGATGTTCGCTGGCTCACCGTCTTCGCTGGCTTGGTCACCGGGGTCGCTAGGCCTAGCGGGTGACGCCGCAGCCACACACAGATTGCAGACGAACGGCTGCTCACCGGAGATCAAACGCTGCAGTTCCTCGTCCGGAAGAACAATGCACTTTCCGTGCGCACGGCGTTTACACGCAGAACATCGAAAAAACTCCTGCCTGCCGAAGAAAGCCAGGCAGCAGAGGAGGCACTTGTCCTTACTGGGCGCCATCATGCTACCACAAATACGCATAATCAATCAATCAATCAATCAATCAATCAATCAATCAATCAATCAATCAATCAATCAATCAATCAATCAATCAATGAATCAATCATGTTTATTTACGTGCCCAGGAACAGCCAGAGGCCTGAGTGCTGGCGCACGGGTAGTTACATGAAAACAAAATACAAGAAACATATAGCAAGAAACAAACAAGCGACAAGACACACAAAGTGAAGTAGTGAAAATGACAAATACAGCACAGGCGGAGCCTGGGTACAGGTAAAAAATAAAAAAAGAAGATGCCTATGTTGCTCTGCCTGTCGTAAAGGCCACACGACAGGCAGAGCAACAAAGTTTGACAGTAATACAACAAAAACAACGGAGTGTAGAGACAAATGATAATACGAACAAATGACAGTAAACAGTTTCAAAAATAGGCAACTATCAGTTGGATAGACACAACCGCAGAGAAACCAAATTCCAGAAAAAAAAGAGCGACAGACATATCCTAGGTGTTTAACATACTGTATTCAACAGCGCTGTACGGTAAACTGTAAAGGATTTCTGAAAGATATCAAAGCGTTCAAAGAAGCGGTTGTAACAATTCTGTATTCTGCGAACAGGAGAATGATCGGAGTTGCGCGCAGCGGTCAAGAACGGGCGATGCGACCTGGTGGGCTTTTGTGGTACACTAAACTCTAAACAGTTAAGCAGGTCTGCGCAAGAAAGGTCGCCATGAACAATTTTGTGAAGAAATGTAAGGTCTGCACGCATACGTCTGCAGTTCAAGGAAGGGATGGAAGGGACTATGGGTAAGTCAGAATCAGGATGAAAACTGTGATTGTGATGACGGTGCTTAAATATGTATAAAAACTTCTTCTGCACACGTTCTATTAATTCACTACTACATTTCGAGATGCCGTTCCAGGCAACAGAAGCATATTCTAACTGTGGTATACATATTGCATTGTATAGCATTAGAAATGGATCTGGAGAAGAGAATTCCTTTGTAAAATAATAATAATAATAATAATAATAATCAATCAATCAATCAATCAACGTTTATTTTCGGTGCCCAGGAACAACCCTAGGGTCTTGGTACTGGTACACCATATACAAAACATACATAAAAACAAACTAAAATCAAGACAACACAACACCCAAAACCGTATGCATGAAAGAAACAATAAAGTAAAGCTAGTTACAGTAATCTCAGAAAGCAAAACAGCAAAAAAAAAGAAAAGAAAAGAAGCAGGAGACCTAGCGTTGCAAGCCATGACACTCGGACAGCGAAATGTTCAAGGCACGTGAAAAACAGGAAATACTCACTGAACACTGAACAGAGATAAGTTATACGCATAAAACGAAGGTTTCATAACAAAATGTTCGGAAGTTTCAACTTTGAAAGAAGCTCATCATTACAAGCACTGGCACTCAAACCTACAGAAATTCAAGCAACGCAAAACCAGGAAATGTGAAAAACAAACAAACAAGAACATGATTTGCCTAAAATAAATACGGCACATAAATTTGCAATGACATAAAGGCACTTAAGCTACAACAGTTTTAAGTCGTTTGAGAACAAAGAAAAAGAGCTCTGGAATATATCAAGACGATCAGAATATTCATTATATGCACATTGTATTCTGCAGATGGACGAGCGTCTTCTACTTAAAGCATCTGTTCTAAAAGTTCAAAATTTTCGGAAAAGTTTGTTCGGCAAGTTGACATTGATAAGTGTAACCAAGTCGTCACACAAAATATCCCCATGAAGAAGTCTATAAAGAAAGATAATATCATCTCGCATTCGTCGACACCGAAGGGAAGGAAGACTTCTCAGGAAAGGCACGCTGCAGTTAGCGTCTTCTTGTACACGACGGAAACGGTGCCTAAAGATAGAAAGGAACTTATTTTGAACTCTTTCGATACGGTCACTATTGGACCTGCAAGTTCCATTCCAAACAACAGAGCCGTATTCGAGAAGAGGTAAGCAGAGAGCCGAATACAACTTGAAGAAAGGAAGAGGACCTTTAAACTCTCTAGAATATCTGCAAACAGCACCCAGACATCGAAGAGAGCGACGGGTAATTTGTGTAACGTGGGAAGAGAAAGTCAGAGAAGAATCAAATAGTACTCCCAAGTCTCGAATTTCAGTCACCCTCGGCAATGCAGTACTTGCAATTTTATAGGAGTATTGCAGCTGTTGAGTTTTTCTACTATAGGAGACAACTTTCGTTTTTGAGGGGTTCAAAATTAGGTCGTTTTTGGTGCACCAACGATGGAATGACGCATTATCAGCCTGAAGATAATTACAGTCATGAATATTACGCACTTCTCTAAAGATTTTCATATCATCAGCATACAACAAAAAAAAAGAATTGTGAATTACTGAAGCAACATCGTTAATGAAAATGGAGAAAAGAAGGGGACCCAGAACAGATCCCTGGGGTACACCACTGGTTGCTTTGTACCTAAAGGAAGTTTGACCGTTAATACTTACATAGCAATATCGCTGCTGGAGATAGCAACGTATAAGACCCACCAAAGAAGCGTGGACATCTAACAGAATGAGCTTGGCAAGCAATAACGAGTGGTTGACTACATCAAAGGCCTTGCTCATGTCACAGTAGACCACATCAAGCTGGCTTCTACCAACGATTGCTGGGACGGCCTGCTCCATGAAGCACGCGAGGTTTGTGGAAGTTGAACAACCACGCATAAAGCCATGTTGATTAGGAATGAGGACGTGTTTAAGTGAGAAAGACAAGACCATATGAAGAGATAACTCAAATATTTTAGAGGCAGAACAAAGGAGCGAGACTGGCCTATAGTTTATGGCGTCAGTTTTTGGGCCTGACTTGAATACAGGTAATACGCGAGAGATTTTCCATGAGGGAGGGAACGTGCCAGACCGGAGACAGTTATTAAACATTGAAGTCAACACAGGAACGAATATGTTTGCATATGTTTTTAGAATGGCGGCAGGAATACCATCAGGTCCACAAGAAAGCGAGGGCTTTAGCCGCTTGATGCTGGTCCGCACGATGTTCTCATCCAGTTGGAAACAACCAGAGTTACCTCCCTGGTGACAAGGGGCGCTACTGTTATCACTGCCACCGCTAATTCCAAAAAAAGAAGAAAACTGACGAGCAAAGCAGTCGGCCACCTCCGCAACCTCATTGCCGTTGAAGTCTAGTAAACGAATAGATACTTTAGTTTTACTAGATCTTGAATGAATGTACTTCCAGAAGGCTCCCGGTTGATGGGTTGCTTTAGCTTCTACTGACGCCAGGTACGAAGCATGATCACGCTTGTGCAATATTTTGCATAAGGCACGTAGGCGCCGAAACTCCTGAGCGAACGGGTTCGCACCAGAGCGCTTCATCTTTCTGTGCGCACGTTCTTTGAGTTTAAGGGCATCCCGCAATTCAGAAGAAACCCAGTGTGGGAATTTGAACTTCTTTGGTAAATATTGCGGGATGTATTTCTTCATACCCAAAAGTACAATCTCAGTAAAACGGTCAACTTGTTCATTGACATCAGTTTCGTCAATGACTGTCGACCAAGGGGCAGCAGAAAAGTAATCATACAGCCCAACGTAATCTCCCCGGGCGAAAGCGTAGCGAGGTTGCGTGTTGCAGGAACTTACGGAATGGTGGAGCATTGTGGGAAGGGAACAGGAAATAGAAAGAGGGGGAGGAAATCTGTCAGGTCTAACTAAAGGACAACCAGAGTGTGACACACTAACATCATCAAAATTCGAAAAACACAGGTCCAAAATGTTTCCACTGCAGTTTTCTATGTGATTATGCTGTGCCATGGAAGTGAAAGACGAAAAATCTAGTAATCTATTACCCTTCTGTTCAATGTAGTGGTTATGTTGGGAACAGGATAGATGGCTCCACTGAACGCCAGGAGCGTTAAAGTCTCCAAGAAGGAGGACCTTGCGATTGCAATGAGTAATAAGCTCCTGTTCAATGGAGGAGACTAACTGATTGAATGCGTCAGGAGCTACATCAGGGGGAATGTAAAAAACCCCAACAAGAAGTTTTTCAGTTTTAGAGATAAGAATTTCAACCCATACAGACTCATCTGCATTCTGAATATCACTACAAAGCACACTCGGGAGAGATTTGTCGACGGCAAGAAGGACCCCACCCCCTTTTTGTTTGCTTCCCGTCAAGGCACGATCACTACGATATACATGGTAATTTTGAGGGAAATAATCACTGGACAGGATATCAGGGCACAACCAAGTTTGAGAGATAGCTATTAACGGAAAACAAGAAGACAGAACATTACCAAAGAAGTCAGTTGCCTTGGTACGAAGACCGCGCACATTCTGATAAAACACATCCAAAGTACTAGTCATCATTGCTTTTCTTATGTGATGCGCTCAGAGCTGTGAAGCATGCCTTCGCGGAACATAATAATAATAATCAATCAATCAATCAATCAATCAATCAATCAATCAATCAATCATTTATTTAACGTGCCCAGGAACAACCGAGAGGTCTTGATGCTGGCGCACAAAAAAAAGAAACAAAAAAACTAAGAATAACACAATAGGACAAGATGACTGTTCAGAAGAAAACTATCAGAGATACAATGCCCACAGAAATATTAGGATGACAGGACAAAAGTAGATTAACACAGTATGAGAAATAGCTAATGATAATGACGAAAAGTCAGATAATATACATACATACATACATAGATACATACAACAATGCGCGAGATAAACTAAAAGAGAAGGATAGAGCAAATTGCACATGTGCTGTTATCTTATAACGGTAGAAACCTTGGAGGAAAACGATGACTGTGACCCATCAAAAACATCAAGGTCAAGAAAATAAAAATTATAAAGACTTTGTATCCTGTTGAGGGTTGAGTGCTGAGAGAGGCGGGTAGTTACAAGAAACGGCCTGCTCTCTCTTGTTTGCTTCCGCGGAATCCGAAAATTAATACTATTGAGCAGTATAGGACAGGATATAGTACCGTGAACGAGCTTGAAAAGAAAGAAGAGATCGGCGCGATTTCGCCGGCAGCGAAGTGAAGGCAGTGACAATAGTTGAACGGTGTTAGAACACGAGCCAGAGTCATTTTTAGCGAAGCGATGGTTGTAAACACTTAGAAATTTTTTCTGGACACGCTCAACTACGTTACTTAAGGAATTAGAGATGCCATTCCAGATCACAGATGCATACTCAAGTTGAGGAAGACATATTGCGGTGTACAATTTGCGGAGTGGCATTAATAATAATAATAATAATAATAATCAATCAATCAATCAATCAATCAATCATGTTTATTTACGTGCCCAGGAACAGCCAGAGGCCTGGGTGCTGGCGCACGGATAGTTACATGAAAACAAAATACAAGAAACATATTGAAAGAAACAAACAAGCGACAACACACACGCAAATTGAAGTAGCGAAAATTACAGAAATAAGGCACAGGCGGAGCCTGGGTACAGGTAAAAACGAAAAAGAAGATGCCTTTGTGGCTCAGCTTATTGTAATGTATACACAACAAGCAGAGAACAAAGTTTAACAGTAAGACGACAAGAACAATGACAAAGTATAGAGACAAATGATAAGACAACCATGATAAGTAAACAGTTTCAAAAACAGGCAACTATATTGGTTAAACAGAACCACAGAGAAACCAAATTTCAGCAATAAAAAAAAAAGAAAAACGAACGACAGAGATATCATAGATGTTTAACATACTGTGTTCAACAAAGCAGTACGGTAAATTGTAAAGGAGCTTTGAAAGATGTCAAGGCGTTCAGAGAAGCGGTTGTAGCAATTCTGTATTCTGCGCACAGGAGAATGATTGGAGTTGCGCGCAGCGGTCAAGAAAGGGCGATGCGACCTGGTGGGCCTCTGTGGAACACTAAACTCTAAACAGTTAAGCAGGTCTGCGCAAGAAAGGTCACCATGAACAATTTTGTGAAGAAATGTAAGGTCTGCACGCATACGTCTGCAGGTCAACGAAGGAATGGAAGGAACTATGGGTAAGTCAGAATCAGGACCCGAACTGTGATTGTGATGACGGTGCTTAAATATGGATAAAAAATTCTTCCGCACACGTTCTATTAATTCACTACTAGATTTGGAGATGCCGTTCCAGGCAACAGAAGCATATTCTAACTGGGGGATACATATTGCATTGTATAGCATTAGAAATGGATCTGGAGAAGAGAATTCCTTAGTAATCCGACACACATCCGACATAATAATAGTAACAATAATAATAATAATAATAATAATAATAATAATAATAATAATAATAATAATAATAATAATAATAATAATCAATCAATCAATCAATCAATCAATCAACCTTTATTTTCAGTGCCCAGGAACAACCCTAAGGTCTTGGTGCTGGCACACCATATAAAATACATTATTAAAAGAAACGTAAGACAGCACGGCACAACATACAAAATCCCCGATATGACAGAAAAGAAAAAAAAAAAAACACCGTTGCAAGCTATGGCACTCGGCCAGCGAAACTTTCAAGGCACTTGAAAAAGGAAATATACAACAGAATAGACAGTGCACATGATGGAGACAGAATGTATACATATAAAACGAGAGTTTTGATTTTTGAAAAGTCACACTGCAATAAAGTATTACCCGAAAACGAGCGATGCCTTTGCGATGTCCCATCTTGTCGAGACACACAGCAAACAGAGCAGCAAGTTTGACAGAACAATAGCGAAAAAAAAACAATGGCAGGAGTATAGACATAAATGATCAGACCAACAAATCGCAGAGATAATAAAAATGATGAATGAAACAACCAAAATTGTTCATTAGTGTGTCAAGGAACGATGTGCTGGTGCGGAAATAAAGAAAAGTGTATATCTCAGAGAAATGTAGAAAATAGCAATGTACAGTCTGAACGAGAATGAGACACTTTGAGATACACACACGCCGACACACGCACATGACCCGAGCACATATGCAAACAAGGCATTGCAATCAATGCATAGCAATAAGACACTGCTGACTGCTATGGAGACTACAAGTGTAATACAACAAGGCATGGTTAAAATTTTGTACACTGAAGCATGTAGGCCGGAAAAAGATATTAGCTAAAGATCACGCCACAATGAAGGCATAAAACTTAGATACACAAGTGAATATCGGAACAATTAGCATACATACATAGTTAACCGACCCCGGCAGCATAAAGTGTGTGAATGGACGTTACATACTAGGGCAAGCAAACTACTCCTGGTTTGTCAAGCGACGTAGTTTCTTACAAAAAGCTCGAAAGGGACGATGGAATACGTCCAAACTTTCTGCGTGCATATTGTATAGGTGCTGAATGCGTCCCACGGGACTCTTGACACGGGCAGAGACATGAAACGGTCTAGGTGCCCTGGTGTTGCCTGTCGGGGTTCTCAAATTTATGGCACCCAGCAACTCTGTACAATCAATGAGGCTGTGGACCAGTTTGTACAAGAATAAAAGGTCAGCCTTGGCCCTCCGACTGTGTAATGGGTCCATTACAAGCAAGCTGGCGTCATCAACACCAGGATCATCTTTAGCCTTCGCAGTAGCGTACCTATGCTTTAGTATTGAGAGAAATTTAGTTTGCACTCTCTCAATGGCCGCCGCGTTGGACCGACACGTTGCATTCCAGACCACGGATGCGTAATAATAATAATAATAATAATAATAATAATAATAATAATAATAATAATAATAATACCGTTTATTGCACATAAAGAATACAGATACACGAGACGGGCCTGTCAAAGCCTTTGGTGGCTTGAGGGACTTGGCCCGGCGAAGTCGGCGGGCAGATGTGCAATATCACAGAAAGTGTCAGCATAAAGTCAACAGAAAATTTTACATCAATGTTAACACAAAATAAATAATGACGAAGGTCAAACAAGATAGGAAAGTTAACATCAACGAACAATGACCAAAAAGCAACAATGAATCAACGCCAATACAATTCCACTTCAACGTTGTGTACATGATTATGAATACTTAACATACACCCTAGTGAAAAAAAAGAAATCATGTCATAGGACAGAAACCAAGGTTTTTAATGCCTGTTTTGATGTTGCCGAGAAAGCTTCATCCGGCAAATTATTGAAAATACGAGGGATATAAACACAGCGCCTGGCTTCCCCACACC